>NC_051161.1:105271735-105422351 GCF_013339745.2 Dermacentor silvarum | reverse complement strand
GGGAAATCATGAAATGACTGTCAGGACATGAATATCATGACATGCGTGTCATGTAGGTCATGACACGGCCGCCTACGTCTTGGTGCTCTCATGGTCGTTTCGTTAACTTGGTAGGCTCCCCTCACACTGCTTCGCATAACATCGATTGCCACAGGGCGTGGGATCAGCCGCTTTTTTATCTGCCGGCATCGTTCTAGACGCTTTACTCTGGCGCGACAGTAGGGCAGATTGGTGCTTTGTTCCGAACGAAGCTTTCGGCGCGTAACGCTATCCATGAGCCGCCAAGCATTGCGGACCGCCATTTGGAGTTTATACTTGCGCTTGTGAGAAACTCCTATTTTGCTATCCACAGAATACAGAGTACCGCATATTAGGATCAATAGGCCGCTGGGCTTTTTTGATAAAAACGCAGGTTACAATTATGGGGCCAAAACCAAGATCTGATTACGAGGCACGCCGTTGTGGGGGACTCCGGAAATTTGGACCACCTGGGGTTCTTTAACGTGCACCTAAATCCAAGTACACGGGTGTTTTAGCGTTTCGCCCACATTTGCATGACCTCGTGCTCAGCAGCCCAACACCATAGCCACTGAGCAACTTAATTTTTTAAAACGCAGGTTACTGCCTATAGACATTTAAATATACCTGAAAATCACAAAGCTTTTTATTATATGAGAGACGGATATAACTGTATTAAATACATTAAAGAAAGCTGAATTCCACCGAATATAGGGAGAAAATTGTTGATTTAGCGCCAGGAATTGCAAATGAAAAGGTAACTGACTGACGAACAGCAATATAAACCGAGGCGCTATGTTTACAAATTCCCATTCCTAATCTGAAACCAGATATCGCAGTTTTGTAAATAAGATTTGTTAGAAGGTCTGAAGTCTAGAAATAAGAGATGTGCGTTTAATGTTTATGCAAAATTCTTTATCGTCGTGAGGGATTGGTGAAAAAGGTTCTTACAGATTATTGGCATATTTCACGGCGGTGTAAAATGCACAAAGTTTGTAGATCTCTAGACGTTGCAGCAGATGCTGACACAGCGCAATGCACAAGTACGCGTTGGTACGATCAACAGTGATAATCACGACAACCATGAATTGTGGATTATTCATATATTACATTGCATTTGTTTACGTTCTTCACTTCGTGTAGGAAAGACACAATATATATATATATATATATATATATATATATATATATATATATATATATACAGGGTGTTTTTGTTAGCTGCACCAAATTTTTTAAATCAGAAAAAAGGGATACCTTGGCCACGTTATGTTTACCAATAGAGTGTACGGATTGGCGGCCTCTAGATACGGAGCAATTTCCGCACTTACGTGTGTATTTAGTGCAGTTACGGTAATTAACTCTCTAATTATCAACAGTAGGTGATGTAATGAAGGAGTGACGTGACTCGCACACACCAGTAGCGTTTTGCATACCGCTCCCTTTAATAGACGTTCTACAAATATATACAAGCACAAGGACACAGTGTTGCCAACCTAAACACTGAAACCGAAACTGCAAGAACTATGTACAGGATGCAACAGGTGGCTACAGCAAAAGAGTACTTTGGGGCCCGTCCTCGACACTACCTATCGCAACGATCAAATTTAGAATAGCGGAGTTCATGTGGGAGCTACGCGAACAATTAGTTCCCCTTGGCAGGCTCCTTGAAACCGAAACTGGCCGCAAAAAGAGCGCCTGTGTGGTCGATGTCGCCCCCGCCTTTCGTCGCGTCTCCGAGGTCACCGCTGGTGTGGTCACGCGAGTAGCTTGCGTTATCTCCTTGCTGTCTGCACGCGAATACACGCGAAATTTCCGCGCGAGTGGCCTGCTCGAGGCTCTTTGCGTGTTTTCGCGTGCATATTTCACGCTCGGGAAAACACTTTTATGTAGCACGTATTGAGCAACCGAAAGCTGAATCGGGAGTTTCTCATGTTCCTCTACAACAGTCTCATTGACACTTTTAATCTAATTCTAACAATTGAGAATTTGAATAATGGATTAGGGCTAATTATCTAATTAGGCGTAACGCAAAAAATAATCTGAGTATCTCCAAGTGACGGCAAATAATATTATCTTGGTAAGTTCCAGCTACGTAGCATTTGCACATTTTTAAAGTTTGGCCCAAGTTACGTCAAGCACCCTGTATAAGGATGTCATACATGACCCATTTATGCCCCTGTCGAGAACCTTCGATGCCGTTGTCCCTAGGTAAAACGTCCAGCGTATAGACCTCTCCAGACAGCAATAAACTGGCTGGACTCAAGTCCATTTTCACTAGAGAAGTTCTATGAACCGTTGTAATGCTCGTCGCTGTTGTAGAAAGCAGCCAAATTGTTTCTATAGTGCACCTAGCGGACAAATCGGTGTGGCTGTTAGTAGATATGGCGAGCAACTTCACGTGTGCGCTCAACTAGTGCTCTTTCTCTCCCTTCTTTCCCTTTTTTCACGCTTTTATTCTTCTTTCCCAATTCCAGCGTAGCAAGCCAGATGTGGACGTGTGCTTGAACTCTCTGCCTTTTCTTCTCTCTTTCTGTTGTCAATACTGCTGTCCGAAGTGAAGTCACTATGTGTCATATTGTGGGAAGCGTGTGTCGCGTAAACATTTGCCGTGAGTGCGTCTGTCTTTGTTCGTGTGTATACGCATTTGTTATTGCACGCGATAGCAGATAACGGTAAGCGAAGGCAGACGTTGCAAAATAGGGAGGAGCCATTAGCTTCCACTATCGTGCGGCCCATCGCATGTTCGAAGGACGACTAGCTCTTCCTCTTCCTCCATAGCTTCCCGCTCTCAACAGACGCTTCTGATACAACGACCTTCATTTGTGAAGGCAAACAACTACTGAATATTGGAAGCGATTGCAGAGGCACGGACTTGCGTTCTCGCATAAACTTTCATTCCACACCTTGGTTTGACATTGTACACCCAGCAGCTACAACGTGGCGCTGGTGTTTAATCTCATCGTCTAACCTCAGGGCTCTTTCTCACTGGTCGTTAAGCCGAGTACTGCTTTCTGTTCTGTCTTTTTTTTTTCTTTTTTTTTTCACACGCGTTCGTTGTCCATGGCTTGTTGGTGGTTCCGTTCGCCCTGCCCGTTATTCTCAGTAATGAATGCACGCAGCCGCAAGTTTCCCACGCAGCCCCTGCGGGCTGACGGGGCTGTTTTTATCCGCACGCTTGGCTAAGTGAGGCGCGAAACATGCTAATGCGTGAGGTACTCAAAGCGCCGCCGGTTTCTCGCTTTCAGGCAGTAATAACCGCTCCTGCGTAATACTCTGCCTCGAGCATATGTGCCGGTCATTTTACAATGCTTTATTTTTTCTACATGCCGGCTTGCGCAAACATGTTTATGGAGCGCTCATGCGTTGATGCATCTTGTAGCGTCACGCTAGAAGCATCGGTTCATTGCCTCCTAAGCGAGCGCTTAAATTCGTCCGCATGGTTCCGCCAGTTCCGCGCTTGCCTGTTCATGCACTCAATCAACTACTTTTTCTTAATATCGATCCACTCAATCGTGAGAGCATCGTGGAAACTAGAGAGAGCTCTTTATTTATTATCAGCGCTGTTTGCCGGCCTGGAAGCACTCACCTACACGCTACTCTGCAAGAGAAGAGGAGGCGGTGGAGAAAAGCTCGTGGACAAAGAGGGTGCAAGCAACTGAAAAAACAAAAACAAATAGACAACACATCCTCGCCTCATGACTTTACTTTTCCCTCAAACGAAATCCAGAATAATGTCCTCTTGACTTCACTGCGAACGTTAAAGCTGTGTACAACAGAGTCCGAATAAGAGAGTATTGAGGGGCACCACTAGATTTGAGGCAATTAAACAAGAAATCAAGTGCATGAACCTGGAATGATAGAGAGTGCGAGGGACCTAAAGGACCCTAGAGATCTACAATATTTGTTTTGTAAATGGTCCTTTCATCACTGTATTATCTGCTATCTAGTACAATGATTAGATTTCACGGAGCCCCAGTTTCTGCAGCATAGACTTTTCTTAATGATGGTGATGATATAACAACTTTATTGTTCCGCTAGATAAGGAGGCCCCCCACTCACCGTCCGCGGCACACAGGCGTAGAGGACGGCGGCCAGGACCTCCCCGATTAGAAGCAAGCAAAGAGGTCTTGACTCTTCGAGGCTTCTTACGCCAGGCGGATAGGCTTGTTGCTGTGGACTAGGGTCCTCGCTCAGCTGTCACGGCGCTCTTTGACCATATCTTGCCCTTGCGCCAATGAAAACCACATAGTATTAGGGCTTCCCAGGCCTCTCTACAATTTATGTTTGCTTTAGGCCCTGGGGAGCTATCGCGTTCCCAGATTATGTGGTCGATAGCCCCTCGGCCCCACAGTGCTCGCACTTCTCGTTTTGTCTATCATCTAGCTGAACTTGATATGCACAGACCGCGTTTACGAAGTTTCCCAGCTTGCCGGCGCCCCCATGCGACTGCCTCCCTATTGTTTAGACTTTTATGCAGTTGTGGCACCAGTCCGCTGCGTATGTCCGATAATTTTCAACAATCTCCGTACGTTTTTGCAGACGCTCGTCCATGTTACGGTAGTCGGGTGGCTCCACAGCTACCCGGAAGTGGGGAGCTCGGGCTAACTCGTGGGCCGCCTCGTTGCCAGGAACGGACGTGTGTGCGGGGGCCCAATTTGGCAAATTTTTCTCTTTAGCCGTCTACTGGCCAGAACCTTTGCCACTTCCGGCGAGATCCTACCCTTTACAAAATTCCAGAAGGCCGTTTTGCTATCGCTAATTATGAAATTGGCTTCCGTTCCAACGCAAGCGAGTGCTATCGCAACTTCTTGAGCCGTTTCCGTGTTGCGGCTTCTAATGGCATTTTCTTAAATATGGGTCTTTACGTTACAAAACCCTTATTTAATAATGAGGCACGCCGTAGCGGGGGACTCCGGAGTAATTTTAACAAGCTGTGGTTCTTTCATGTCCACCCATGCACGACACACGGGTGTTTTTGCATTTCGCCCCTGTCTAAATGCGGCCCCCGCAGCGGTGATTTGATCCCGCACCGTCGGCCTTTGCAGCGCAACACCAAAGCCAGTAGCCACCACGGCGGTAACAGGGACTTTAGCTTGGCCAAGGTGATAGAAGAGGCTGTTTGCGTACGCGACGTGCCGAGTTCAGTCGCATATATAGCCGATGGTAGATTGTCTCTAAATTTCTGTGTAGTCGTTTTGGGAGCCCTGACTGAAGTTCACGCTCGATATGATAGAAATATTTATATTACCTGATTGGAGAAGGCCAGAGTTTCTTCCGCTTTTTAATAGCCTACCGCTTTGCCAATGTCAATGTTTAAGTTTTCGTAAAGGATATCTTGAAAGCATGTTCGAGTGCTAAAAGTTAATGTAGAGCCAGCCGTTTCCCGGTGCAAGTACGTCTAACTTGGTTGCGTGCTGTATAATTACAGATGGTCGACAAAAGATACCAAAGCATTCTTCGCAAGTTCAGAAATACAAGCTCCACTTAAACGGATTCTGGCAGCGCATGGAACCCACCTATTTTCTCATGGCCTCAAATGCCACAGTGCGATGGAGAGAGAGAGAGAAAACAAAGAGGAAAAGAATGGAGGCTAACCAGATGAGCATCCGGTTTGCTACCCTGCGCTGGGAGTAAGGGCAACGGAAAAAGAAAGAGGAGAAATGGGGGACAGAGATGGAATCTACCAGGTGACCAGCTTTTCAATCTATGTGGTGTTTGTATTACCAACATTTTACCAAATTAGTTACCAAGAAAAGTTTTAACTGATTATTTTACAGCTCATATTGCAATTTACAAATTGGAGCAGGTGATTTGCGAATAATTTTGTGGATGACATAATTTCAAAGACATGCGCCACAAACTTAGGTGAAAATTCACCGTCGTACTACTCACGTTTTTAACAAAACGCCGTTTTATGCATTGAAGCACAAAATTAACTAGACCGCCGATGTATTTATTCGCAAATTTCTGGACCCAATACCTCGAAACTCGTGTCATCATGGCAATCCGTTCTGTTTGAATCCAGTTTTTGAACTTCCCGACTACAATTAATAAATTGCGATATTTGCCGCAAAGTACATAGTTAACAACGGTATTGGGGAATTTTTGTTAATTAATTGATTATGCACTTCGATTTCTCGCGCAAATAATGTCCGCCTGTTTGAACAATCCAGCTGAATGATTAGAATGGTGCTATCCGCCAAAGGTGATTGATAAAAATTACCTAATATCATCTCAGAAACAGTCAGTTTATTGCCCAGCCATCTGCCTTTTCTCTTGCCTCGCTTTACCTGTTCGGCGCGCGAGGATCTTTCCGCTTACAAGAATATCCATGTGGGTTATCGTACATTGTTCTGTCCAGTTACCGCCCACTGCTTCCGAAGAAACAGTAGGTGATGTGAGCTTACAGTTCATTTAAGCACTTACTCATGTAGTGTTCAGAGGAGCTTCAGCGTAATAATTATCGTCCATGACAGTGACCGTTATTCGAAGTGCGTAAATCCTCAAAAACGGTCCACGGTGTCTTGCGAACGGCATTACCGCCGGCCGCAACAAAATGGTAAAGCAAAAGCTGCACAGCACGAACGCTACTGATATTGAATTGAGTCTGTCCTGGGCCGCAATTTGCTATACAACATGGCGAACACAGAATGAGAGGGACAGTAACGTAGATAGCGGTATACCGCTCGCTGTATGCTACAGTAGTGCAAAATTTAGAATGATAAGCTACATATGCCTTTTGAAAGATTTCATCGGCAGCTCAGGATGAAAATAAAGAGCGGGACCATCAATATAACATGAAAAGATGCATCGACCTTCTTCACTGGTTACCGTATTGGGCTCATGATCACAATATTTAATGACGCCAACATAATCAGGATGTAGTAACTACAGCACTGATGTCTCTTACACATAATGGAGATAGCACAAGATTCGGTTTTGATGCACAATGTCCACAACTCTGCTTCGTAGTCGCTTTCTCTTTGGAGTGTAGTGCGCTGTGATACAAGATTACAATGCACAGTGCCGTCAGAATAGTAGGAACAATGGTCTTACGGAGCTCTCTGTTTCACAGCTATGTTAAGAGGAAGCTTTAGCTCGGGGAATCCTATCTAAACACATGGGAAAGGAGAAATCGTTTCTCTCGGCAACCACAGCGCCAAATTTAATGAAGGTTGTTGCATTTTAGGGAAAAGGTTAAATGTAGTGACTTTCGGTAGCAAAGTTCTGATTTAGGACGTCCATATGGCAATAAAAATTGTTGAAAATCGCAAATCTTTAGAAAACCTTACTATCGCGTGGAGTAGAGGTAGAACACCCGACTTCAAATCTGAAGGTCGTAAGTTCGAATCCTGCTCCATTCCACTACATTTTCAGGCATGGAGTGGTGCCTGACACCGGCAAAGAAAAAAAAAGTACATATTGCCGAGAGCTAGTGGGGCTATACTAGTTCAGGTGCAACCAAACTAGGCAGGCCCACTAAGCTTCATCAAAGTCACTCCCTCACCAGAACAGGAATTGGCCTCCCTGGTGCAGTATTCGGCCACTACCTCCCTCATGACTCCGACAATTAACCCATGGCCCTCAGTTCCCAGTGGCTGCGGAGCACCTGACCAAGGCGGCGGTCAGATCTGCTACGCGGCAGAGGGTGCTAAGAATCTCTGGGTCAAGGCAGGCCGCCAATGGAAACTGAACCTGGCAACGTTCAACACGCGCACCCTCTCGAGTGAGGCTAGCTTAGCAGGACTATTTGAAGAATTATCAGGCATTTCCTGGGATATTATTGGCCTTAGTGAGGTTAGAAGAACTGGTGAGGCTTACACAGTACTGACTAACGGCCACGTCCTCTGCTACAGAGGTCTTCCAGATAAGAAAGAATCCGGGGTAGGATTTCTAGTGCATAACAACGTAGCGGGCAACATTGATGAATTCTACAGCATTAATGAAAGGGTAGCAGTCGTCGTAATGAAGCTGAATAGGAGGTACAAAATGAAGGTAGTGCAAGCCTATGCCCCAACCTCTAGTCACGATGATGAAGAAATAGAACAGTTTTATGAAGATGTTGAACTAGCAATGAGAAAGGTGCAAACTCAGTATACTTTAGTCATGGGCGACTTCAATGCAAAAGTGGGGAAAAAGCAGGTTGGTGAGCAAGCCATTGGCAACTACGGCATCGATTCTAGAGGAGAGATGTTAGTAGAATTCGCGGAAAGGAATAGGCTCCGAATAATGAATACCTTCTTCAGGAAGCGCACCAACAGGAAGTGGACCTGGAAAAGCCCTAATGGAGAAACTAGGAATGAAATAGATTTCATACTCTCTGCCGATCCAAGCATAGTGCAGGATGTAGAAGTGTTAGGTAAGGTTAAGTGCAGTGACCATAGGTTAGTGAGGTCTAGGATTTCTCTCAATTTGAAGAGAGAGAGAGTGAAATTAGTCAAGAGGAAACAGGCCAACCTAGAGGCAGTCAGGGTAAAAGCAGACCAATTCAGGCTGGTGCTCGCAAACAAATATGCAGCTTTAGAACAGGAAGATGAAGATAACATAGAGCTAATGAATGAAACCGTAACTAGGCTGATCTCAGAAGCAGCAATTGAAGTGGGAGGTAAGGCACCAAAGCAACCTGTAGGGAAGCTCTCCCAAGAAACAAAGGACCTAATAAAGAAACGGCAAAACATGAAAGTGTCCAACTCAAGAGATCAGATAGAATTCGCTGAACTGTCAAAACTGATCAACAAGAAGAAAGTAAGGGATATTCGAAATTATAACGTGGGAAAAATTGAGGAAGCCGTAAAATATGGACGCAGCATGAAATCAGTAAGAAGAAAACTAGGCATAGGACAAGGCAAGATGTATGCACTGAAAGATAAGCATGGTAATATCATCAGCAATTTCGATGACATAGTAAAAGCAGCAGAAGAATTCTATACTAACCTGTACAGTAGCCAAAACAGCCAAGCTTCTTCCAGTCGAAATAGTGATGAACCGGATACAGAAGCTCCTTCTATAACTAGGGATGAAGTTAGAAGGGCCTTGAAAGATATGACCAGGGGAAAAGCGCCTGGAGAAGATGGAATAACAGTAGATTTAATCAAAGATGGAGGAGATATCATGCTTGAAAAGCTTGCGGCCCTTTATACGCAATGCCTCACCACTTCAAGTGTACCAGAGAGCTGGAAGAACGCCAACATTATACTTATCCATAAGAAGGGAGACGTTAAAGAATTGAAGAATTACAGACCCATTAGCTTGCTTTCAGTATTGTATAAAATATTCACCAAGATAATTTCCAATAGAATCAGGACAACACTTGACTTCAGTCAACCAAGAGAACAGGCTGGATTCAGGAAGGGGTATTCTACGATGGACCATATCCATGCCATCAATCAGGTAATCGAGAAATCTGCGGAGTACAATCAACCTCTCTATATGGCTTTCATAGATTATGAAAAGGCATTTGATTCAGTAGAGATATCAGCAGTCATAGAGGCATTGCGTAATCAAGGAGTGGAGGAGGCATACGTGAATATCTTGGCAAATATCTACAAGGATTCCACAGCTACCTTGGTTCTCCACAAGAAAAGTAGAAAGATACCTATCAAGAAAGGGGTCAGGCAAGGAGACACAATCTCTCCAATGCTATTCACTGCATGCTTAGAAGAAGTATTCAAGCTCTTAGACTGGGAAGGATTAGGAGTGAGGATCGATGGCGAATATCTCAGCAACCTTCGGCTTGCAGATGACATTGTCCTATTGAGCAACAATGGAGAGGAATTACAACAAATGATTGAGGACCTTCATCGAGAAAGTGCAAGAATTGGGTTGAAGATGAATATGCAGAAGACAAAAATAATGTTCAATAGCCTGGCAAGGGAACAAGAATTCAGGATCGCCCGTCAGCCTCTAGAATCTGTAAAGGAATATGTTTATCTAGGTCAATTACTCACAGGGGACCCTGATCATGAGAAAGAAATTTACAGAAGAATAAAATTGGGTTGGAGTGCATACGGCATGCATTGCCAAATCCTGACTGGGAGCTTACCACTGTCGTTGAAAAGAAAAGTGTACAATCATTGCATTCTACCGGTGCTAACATACGGGGCAGAAACTTGGAGGTTAACAAAGAAGCTCGAGAACAAGTTAAGGACCGCACAAAGAGCAATGGAACGAAAAATCTTAGGAGTAACGTTAAGAGACAGGAAGAGAGAGGTGTGGATCAGAGAACAAACGGGGGTAGACGATATTCTAGTTGACATTAAGCGGAAGAAATGGAGCTGGGCAGGCCATGTAATACGTAGGATGGATAACCGGTGGACCATTAGGGTTACAGAATGGATACCAAGAGAAGGGAAGCGCAGTCGAGGACGGCAGAAAGTCAGGTGGGATGATGAGGTTAGGAAATTCGCAGGCGCAAGTTGGAATACGCTAGCGCAAGACAGGGGTAATTGGAGATCGCAGGGAGAGGCCTTCGTCCTGCAGTGGACATAAATATAGGCTGATGATGATGATGATGACTATCACGTTTACAAGTACGAAACTCAACAATGAAAAATAGTGTTACAATTCTCTGAATTGCATCTAATAGTACATCTAAAGCGGGCAACGTTGATGTCTTATACATGGCTCTCAAGTCGTCCACTATTATGTAGTAGAACTTTCGCAAACCCCTTGTAAACATTGTAACAAATTTACGTAAGATGCAAATTGATATAACAAATTTGTCCGCTTTAGATTATCTAACGGAATCAATTTCCAGAACTGCGATGTCTTTTCTTGGTACGAAGGTACGAACTTGTTAACTTCGTGCTTCTGTTGTTTTTTTTTTTTTTTCAAGCTTACCCATTTTTGAAAATTTCTTTTAAGATGTTCAGGCCCTAATCGTAATTCCGCTTCCAAGAGTCGCTAGAGTCCTCCCTCAAGTGCAACAAATTCAATTAACATCGGCCCAGGGGTTACGTCAGAAAACCGTCTGCATTTTACATTTATTTGAATAGGCGGCAGCGAAGTTGGGCCTTAGCTAAAGCTTCCTCTTAAGTCTAAAAAGGGAGACCGAAACTAATGGCTTAGCAACTCTTTATTGTTCTTCAACGTGCGTAGAAATCGCAACCCCACGTCCCAACCTTTTTACCAGAGACATAATGAACGCAGTAATGTAAACATCCGACTAAATTATGACGCGACAGAATTTTCTACGGCTCCTCAAAAGCTCAGGTGACCTGTGCCTTTCTTTAGTATGCCGCCGTTTTTAAAATATGGCTGTCAAAGGCTGGAACGCGGCTATTAAGCTCGTGTTCATCGAAAAGCTGCAGCCGCTGATTGTTCACGTCGGAACCGCCACATTACTGTGGTTATTGTCGGTATGCATCTGCTGCTTCTTAAGATTAGAAACGGGACTGAGAAATGCCCTCGAAATTCAATCGCGAGTCAGCCCACTTTAAAGTAAATTCAGAATCGGTGCGCAGTTATCTCCAGCGCTTCTCTGATGAGTTCCGAAGCTCGAATTACTCGTCTGAGTCTCGCCACGTGCAATACGATACCTGCCCTTAGCAAACTATGCAATCAGCAACAGGCTTAATCACGGCCGATCTGAACTACACGTGCACTCCTCTAAAGAAAAAAGAATGCAGAAAGAAATGACATGCCTCGACCGACTCGTTGAACAATGCGGGCGTGACAGTTGCAAGGGAAAAAGAGCCCGCCTCGGCGGCAGAGATTGGAAAGAGATTAGGGAAGCCCGCCTAAAAGGACGGAGACAGCGCTGTCGCCCGAGGTACAAAACCTAGGGACACACAGGCGCGGTTTCGACGACAAAACTGATTTCGCGGCTTTCATCGAAAGCCTCGGCCGCTCGCTCACCCTCATTCTCGACCACCGCGCTCAAAGCTGACTGGCGCGAAACGAGAGAGGGAGAACAAGCTGCGTTCCTGTTATTCTCGGGTTTCGTGATGTCACGCAACAATACCTTCATACATAGACGGCCTTCTGCCTCTTTCGTTAGTTCGCTCCGTAACCAATGTGGCTCCAATTTTATACTCCTAAACAAGAAAGGGAAGAATTGCGCACGCGGGGCTGGGCTTGCTTGTTGGAACATTAAACTAGATCGTTGTCAACGATTGCTATTCTGACTCAGATTTCCGTTACGCTACCCATCTTTCTCCCTTCCTCTCGATTTAAATTCCTTTGCCCTTTCCTCTTCTGCCTAATATCCAACCGAACAGATTTTTTTTTACAGCGCAAGCTATTATGGGCTCATTCCAATAGCCGTTAGGGATCGCGATGATGCCACCGCCGGTGTCCGCCGCGTAACCGCTATCGCCGGAAACGCGAAAAAGTACCCGATACTCGCCGGGATCTAACCTGCGCTCCTTGCGTGGGAGCTGGATACTCTACCACTGAGCTACGCAAGCGCTTCCTATTGGGCCGCGGAAAATACCCCAAGGCAAACGCAAGGGGAGGAGATTAGAGCCTCCGCCAGTATGGTGGCGCCATCTCGTTGAGGTGCCTGCAAACGTGGCGTGCCCGACACGTAAGTTGTAGTTGTAACGCTTGATCGGGCTCAGCAGACTGCTGCGCGGAGAGCATCACATGCCGCAGCTCGCCGTCGACGCCGGGCGGACAGTTCAGATCGTTCTCGTCAAAACGAGGCGAACAGACTGCCACAAAGACCCTGTTGTACATGGTGCCCAAATTGGAGCTACTATTGAGCCGCTCCACCAGCTTACGCTGTGACTGTGCTGCGTGTGCCCCGAACTTTCTATCAGTCTCTCTAACAGAAAAGCAAGCGACGTGTATCGGCACGGAGAAACGCTAACAATTTTAAAAGAACAGAATTATTCTTTATTACGCTTTTCCTTCTTTTTTTTCAAAAAAACGAGCTCTGACCCATGCCGACGCCCTTTCTGCGCTCAGCGCTGCACAGTCATTGTATTCAAAGAAAGCTAGCAGTAGAAATCGCAAGGGCTAATCGTAGACAAATTAAACGTGAACAAGTTTGGGATAGGTAACAGTCACACTTTATAAGTGTTTAGTTGTTCCTTCGGAACAACTAAACACCTCGTAGTCCGAGCACTAAATTACAGAAACGCAGCGCAAGCAATGATTCATTTTTTAGTCAATATACTATTTGGCGATCCCACCTTCACATTATACGACTGCTGAGCGCTGATACGAGTCGAGTACAACGCAATTTCATCGCGATGGCAAGAGAACAAGAAAGAGCCGCTCAACCGTCAACATAGCAGGAAAGAAAAGAGCGAACACAAACCGATGCCGGAACGTCGTACTTTATACATTACTTCCTATACTTTGCACGCAATATTCCAACAGACCAGTATATTATAGCTGTAGCATTAAAAAAAAAAGATAAGAAAAGAGTGAATTGACACCAATCGCAAGGGTACGCCTTAAGCCCCTGCTTTCTTTTCGGAAGCTTCCACGACCTGCAACTCACTGCGGAAGTACGCCAGATTGACGGAGGCTTCTGCAGCCAGGGCGCCACCTTTCAAAGCCACCCAGGGGTTTCAGCATTAATTACTACCTTCGGCAGCAGCTGCAATGTTCGAAGTGCCCTGTTTCATTATCGCCTCAGAGAATTAGCGGAAACAACGTGCGGTGACACCAAGCAGAGGAAGTCCGTAACAAACACGAAAGAAAAGAAAAAAAAAAGACATGACGCCCTGTACCCGCGCACTCAGCGCTACATACAGTTGGTCGTTTATTATGCGTGCCGAATAAAGCAAAATGCAGCTCAACAAGGCAGAGTGTAGGAATAAAGCAAAAAAAAAGGTAGCAGAACCTAAAGTTGAGCAGCAGGGAATGGAGCGAATCTCCCGAAACTCATCTTTGTGATCACTTTCATGCGAGCACTGAGAAGCCCCTCTACGACCACCATCCGACTGCCTTCGTTATAAAGTATAATGAACGGCTTCGAAGGCAGTTACGTAAGAAAAAGAGCTCGGAAGCGGCGGGAGCCTTGCGGTTCGCTGCGCAATGATGGCGGAAAGAGGCCCCGGCAGTGGTAAAGGGGGCTGGAACGATGAAGCAGGGGCAGCTACATGGGCAACAGCCAAACCTGACATGCACCTTTTGAAGCGGACTGGGCACTGGCACCGCTTTCAATGCAGCCTTGATGTGGTGTTGCTTACTTGAAAGGAGCAATACACTTCTAACGGGAACTGTGAATTGCAGCGCGGACCGGGACAAGGACAGGAAAGGACGAGGACAAGCGTTCGAGGACAAGCGTTCGAGGACAAGCGTTCGAGGAGCGCTTCCAGGTAACAGAAGGCCAGGGGACCCTCGGACCCCACTCGTACTCAGTGGCGCCAGGATAATGGCGCCAGGTCTTGGTCGCTGGCTCCGGACCGTTGATTCTCCAGGTATGTGCGCCGCGTTCGATGTCCGTGGCTGGTGGCCGCCGTCTAGCTTCTCCTGCCGTCTGCTCCTGCCAGTTTTATCTCCACCACCTCTTTTTGGCATACACTCCACACACGTGGACAAATGGTAGCACAACGCACCGCTGATGCACCGCGAAGCCATTCCTTGTGGGACCACTCACGCACACACGAGGCCTAAACAATATGGCGCCCATTGCCGTACTTCGTCGTCCTCGTCGTCCTCGTTTTGGCATCACTCATTCGGCCACTCACGTGCACACACGTGGCCCAAGCAGGATGGCACCCGTTGATTCTTCATTGTGGTTAGCTTATTTGTCTTCTTTCACCCGTGTCTTTTCACCATGGGCCTACACGTGGTTGTTTTTGCACTTCTTTCCTTCTTTCTGCAGATTAAAGGTGTTTCAGGGAAAAAAAACTTCCCCACACAATAACCAAAAGGAGGGCAGAACAAACACACTTCAACACAACGAACAAAGGAAAGGTAAACTACAAGCGTCACTTTACTGCACCATGCGAGAACGTGTACTTGTTCCCAACAACATATTTCACTCAACCGGTTAAACAGGCACTGCTGCACCGGCATATCTTTATGGGCCAATTTTGCACCGTGTCCACTAATTATTTTGCTGATATGCGAGCATATCACTGCTCCCACTGCAATACCACTTGTTTTCTTTCAGTAGCCTGAGTTAAGCAGTTTATTGCATCGATGTTTTGAAGACATGCTAAACCCGATAAGGAGCCCGCACAAATTACCCACTTTCTTGGAGTCTCATATATTTCGATAAAAATACCTTGCTTGGAGAGTAGCCACTATATACGCTTCATCAATGCTACAGTTACAAGGTTCGCAACATTTTATTTTACGCACAATTTGGATTGAGAATCCCCCTCTTGGTCTTGTCAAGATTAATTCAGCCACTGCGGTGTGGTATTCATAAGAGAATATTTGAAACGCAACGTACGCCACGAACTATTCTTTGTATTGCTAGGACATAGGCGCCCTATGTTTTGCAACTGGCATATGCAACGGCCATTATGTTTGCAGAATCAGCCTGTAGGGATAGCACCAATAAGCGCTAGAGTTGCATTTTCGTTCACGGCACGTATTGCTGTTTGTTCGCTTTAGAAACAACTAGGCAGCCGGTAATTGTCAGAACAAAAAATGCTTGGATAGTGGCCACAACGAACGTCAGCGCTAAAGGCAACTAGAGCGCTAATGCAATTCCTCCGGTCTACGGGCCTTTGAGATGGCTTGTGATAGCGCTTGAGCCGCCCGAATTTCGTCCGCCTCTACCCTTTGCTTCGTGCTTTTTCACCTCGCCGGCTTTGTTCTTTTTTTTTAATTCCTCATTCGCTTTATGTTGCAAGAATCAAGCTTCTTTCCCTCGATGAAACAATTCGCGAAGATTATATTTTACGCTTATTGATTCTCGCGTGGCTTACGAACCGAAAATTACACTCCAATATTAATAAACACGCACTGATCACCATGTACTGCGCGTTTCTATCGAAAGCCGGAAACCTAAGTGGACATCACATTCATCACGCAGGAAAGAAAGTTGAAACACCGCTAGCCTCTTTATGGGAATCAAAGCATTCAAAACGATCGATTCAACGAAATTACGAAGCAGCGACGTCGCGAAGTGCCTGGGATGCCGAAACGCTGGCTTTAACGAGCCGTTGCTCGGAAAATGATTGCGTGCTATTACGTCAACAACAACGGCGCACGCACAAAAAGCGAAAAAGAAGAAGTAGAAAGAAAAAAGGATAAGTATAAAACTAACGTAGGACGCTGCTACAAAACGCGTGGAAGTACAGGATTCGAAAACTTAAATTGCTGCCGCGGTGAGGATACACTGGTGAGTCATCCATCACATTGCGTGGTGCTATAGCTTCGCTTGAAGCGAAGCACTATAATGCCGAAAGCCTGCAGCTTTTCCGAGCCATTTCAATCATCAAATTGCGCTATTCTTCTGTGTATTTGTGTTTGACACGCGTCCAAAAAACTTCCGGTAAATAACTTGCTTGCTGTTGCCGCCAGTGCGTCTTGGACGTACGATTTCTGCTTCCGAGAGTGTTACGGTCCACGCGTGCGCTCCGCCTGTCGGGCTTAGGGCCGGAAACACGGTGCCTGGGATTGGTCCTCAGCGCATTTCATTTAGTTTTGGTGTTCGCCGCTCTTTTGTCAAAATGTGTCGTTAGCAGCGGGAGATATTGACGAGGTTCTTGTTTTTCTTTGTAATTTTATAAACTAGATCTCGAAAACGGAGCGCCAAAGCCCTTTATACACTACTTGTTGCAATTTTTTTTCGGGTTCAGCATCGCTCGTTTGAAGGGGAAAGAAGCGACTATTCTATCGCCGATTTAGACGAAAGTGTGCAAAAGTCGAATGCCTACCTGAAATTCTATAGACTACAATCCCTCCTTTGTGTACAAATAGAAATAAATTATCTTTAAGCGACTTTGTTATATGCTGTAATAATATTATTGTTACAAAATGTTAAGCTTCTTTTCACACGCTAGATATGCGAAACAAGGTGCCCTTCGCGCTCTTGGTATTGTATGGCGTATATCGCATAACTTCATCTTACCTGTTGCCTTTCTGCAGTTGTATTCTACTAATAAAGTATCCCGCTTTGAGTCGCAGTGTAGTGCTATAATTCCACTGATTGTTACTAACTTGTAGCGTTAATAATAACATTAAACCTAACGCTATTTCAAACTGTTTTTATTCCATTTATGCAATCAGCCTTCCACGAGTGGCCCGCGAATACACGCAGAATTGCCACGCGACTGGCCACTCGAGGCGCTTTGTGTGCATTTGCGGACTTCTTTCACACTCGGAAAAACACTTTTATGTAGCATGTATTGAGCAACAGAAAGCTGTATCGGTAGTTTTTCATGTTGCTCTACAACTTTCTCATTGACACTTTGATAATTAAGACAGTAATTCTCGAGTTAGATAATTAATTACAATTACTCAATTAAATCTCAGTAACGAAAAAATTACTGGCGGCAACTACACTGTACTGGAAACAATGCACACTAGGTTTGCTTCGCGTAACGCCGTCCCTCTTTTTTTAAATCATGCTGCGTGATAGCTGGGACACCCTGTATATTTCGGTATGTAGCTACCTACAGATGAAATCATTCTATGTTCTCGCCGGGGAAGGCCCGACACCCCAGTATTACATTAATCGCGGAGTACCTCATGGCGGAGTGTTAAGCCCAACACTTTTTAATTTGGCCCTCATTGAACGAGTCTAGAACCTACCGAGTTCCATTCGGATTTCTGTATACATCGACGACATCAGTATCTGGACGTCGGGTGTGACACGGCTTCAGCTTTGCGCTCGGCTTCAGAAGGCAAGCTCATTGCCATGATGCTACCTTCGTAAAAAGCCACTGGCGGTGTCTTAAGAAAAGTGCGTAGTGGTGGAATTCACCCAGATGCCAATGTTTGCATATGGCATATCAATCAACGGGCAAGTGGTATCGTCAAGCAGAAGTTACTGGTTCGTGGGAGTTGTGTTTGGCAGAGTCTTGGGACTCCTCACGGGAACCGCGTGAGACAGCAGCTCATTGCTACTTGTCATCTGTTCCAGTTACTTGCAGGAAAAAACTGTGGGGTGTCCACACCCTCCATGTTCCACTTGTGCAGGGTGTTGTTCGTTGGATTCCTCCGGTATAGCCTACCTTCTATATCCAACCCCTGCGAGACTAACTTGCGTAGAATTCAGAGCATTGAGGATCAAACTCTCAGGATATGCCGTGGATTACCGTTGCTTGGGACTATTCAATCACAGTCGCACCTCACCGTCGAGACAATGCGTGCACACGTCGGGCACTTTGCCCGGACCCCTTCTCACCACCTCACCAACTTCACCGTAGAAAGGCTCCGCTCGATGTATTCACGACTCCAATTAAATTCTCGCCTCCTAGTGACCACGCCCAGAACCAGCCGATCTAGGTTCAGCCGCAGGTTCTCACATGACAGCATGCCCTGCAGCGTCGCCTCGTAGTTCAAAAATTATCGTGATGCCACCTTGCGCACAAGCCCTAAAACAATGATTTCGAAAAACTTTTGCTGCGTACCATTATGGGCGTGTCATCGCGGTGGAAAGACAGCAATTCATTATTTCATCGTTTCCCGAAAGTAGCAGATGACGCGTGACGGAGAGCGACATGGATAAGAAACTTGCGCATTGGGAAAAAGATTGCTGACACTATGGTGGATTGTTTGAAAACTTCACTAGGGACGACTTCTTTATTCCCGGCGAGCAGACCATTGCTTTCTTTTTATACATTGTAAATATGTTTTGGTGTTTCAAATCGCAGAGTGGTACTTTGTTTAGACAGGCGCGTTTATAAATTAGTGAGGTACGCTTAAGCTTCATTTGGTTTGGTTAGCAACTTTTCTATCCAGCATTAGTTTTAATAATGCCTTAAGCAGCAGGAATATTCTCGCTAATGTAGTTTTATCCGCAGGCAGAGGTAGCAGGATCGACAGCTCAGAAGGTCTGGAGTTGATCATGACACATGCTATGCCGCAAGACAACATTTCGTTTTGATAGCATGTTTTAGTTTAGCGTTGTAAGCAGCAGATGCCCATTTTGAATCAGCTATCGGAATCAGCTAGGTCATCTGTCGGTATCTTTGCTCGCAATAAATTCAGAAGCACCTGCAAACAGCGCTCGTTCCAGATTTGGATGGATGGATGGCGGCGGGCGTTCTAGTGGTAGAACGCCCGCCTCGGTTGCGGGAGGCTGTGGGTTCGATTCCCACCGCCGCCGGGCACCCACTGGCTCAAATGGGTACAAGTGTGCCCCGGCCTGGCGTTCGGTTGCCTTCAGGGGTGATACGCTTGGGAAAGGAGCCTGCGCCCTAAATTCCCGTCGAAACCAACGTGAGCACGGAAAAAAAGTGATGTCTGCGCCGCTCCCATGGCGGTCATTTCCCATGTGGCGCCCCAAGCACCTATTGAGGTGGGGGCACCTTCGGGTTGAGGTCAAACACCCCTTTCCAAGCGTTGAGGTCCCATATTGGCCGAGCACCAGGCCGGGAGCGCGCTTGTACCTATTTTACCGGTAGGTACCCGGCGGCAGCACTTGCCTCCCACAGCCGAGGCGGATGCTCGTCCACAAGGCCGTCTGTGGTTGGACAAGAGGCGCCCAGAGACAAGTCCTGAAATCTCTATTGGGCTCTCTTTCGAGTTGTGAGACCCCACGACAGCCGAGCACCAGGCCAGGGGACACCTCTACCCATTAGAAAAACAGGTGGGTTCCCGCGGCACCAGGATTTGAGCTCGGTACCTCCCGCATACGAGGCGGATGCTCTACCACTAGGCCATCGCTGGGGTGGATGGATGGACGGATGGATGGATGCTATGAGCGTCCCCTTTGAAACGGGGTGGTGGGTTGCGCCACCAAGCTCTTGTTACAATTACCTGAACCATTCGGCCTGTCCACAGCGCCGCTAGTGTGCTGCTCGATCGACACTGTGTACACAGCCAAATTTCATTATAATTGGTTCGATTCGTTTCCAAGTCATACATTGACACTAATACAAGTGTCATTCTCAAAAGTAAATCCTCGCTAAATTTCGGAAACCTATTCGAAGAAACGTAACTTGATCGGATTGGTTGTTATTTATTTCTCACGTTTCACCGGGGTTCGAGAATTCATACGCGCGGCGGGTGTCTTCTCATTGATATTGCACAGATTGGACCCTTCCTCAAACACTGCGTACTGTGATCATCAACAAACGCCAGTGATCAGACGTTGACTACCTTATCGCACGGATCAGCTAGCTATAAAGAGAACGGTGCACCCCAACTCACAAGCGGAAATTTCTTTCATTTTTATCCGAAGACACACTGACCAGATAAATGAAAAGTAATTAGCCTCGTTCTGTCCAAGCACAATATCCGTATTTGCCTTCTGAAAGCACGACAGACGTTACGGCCTATATATTGTAGGATGCTATGAGATACATTGCAACGCAAGTCACAGTGCGGAGATGCCTATGAAGGTCGAAAAGTATCCTACCTGCAGCAGCGGGGCAATGGCGCGAACAAGTGCTTGCACCTTTCGGAGGCCCGCAACGCACAAACACTTCCCTTTTTGAACTTTCGGCTTGCTTGAGAGGCTCGTTCTCTTTCAAAAAGACTGATGCGACTCACTACGCACATCTGAAGTTTGCGCACGCAGCGCAACAATTTCCGCGGTTAGGTCACTGAAATCACTGAGACCGATCAAAGTAGACGCAATCGGCAGCGAGGATCCTTTGGGCTTCGACGAAACGCCTCCATTCTACACCCCAAACCGGAAACATGAACACAGCACCAACGAAAGAGAGAGAGCAAGGAGAAGAAAAGCTGGGAGTGGAACCAGACGAACGTCCGGTTTGCTACCCTACATGGGGGGTAACAGAAAGGGGGAACAGAAAGAGGAAAAGAGGGAGAGAGTGAGTACTGATTCCACGTGGGATGATGCACCGGGAAACTGTAAGCAGTCTCTTAAACCGGTGCACTTCAAGTAGTGTACTACTGCACGAATCCCTTTTTGTGCCAGTGATAGGTGTAGCCACGGTCTGACAAAACACGATGTCAAACAAAAAGATCATGAAATTGCTTTCCAGTGTTTACCTGGCCATTGAGGGATCAGTGGAAATTATCAAATAAAAGAGCCGCTGTTAAGGTGAATGTGGTGGCCACGTTTGTTTATTTGGACAGTGTTGCCAGCACTAGTAACGGATTCTGGAGTTGCCAATAGTACAACTGTCTGTGCATATCATGCCTCGCTTTATCGGGGTACGCACGTGCGGCCAGGCCGGTATGTCACCAATGGTGGTTTTACGGTTCCGAATTGCATCTCACGATTAGAGGACTTCAAAAAAAGTCAAATCCGCCACCGTCTGCAATAAAACAACTCAGCTTACTCCAGGTGTACGAGAATTACTGAAGCCGCGTACGCATCTGTACTGATGGATCGACTAAATTGACCAGTCCTGGCGGTGTTGGATTTATACCGACAAGAGATGTAACACTGCGATACAAAACGTCACATATCATGACGTCTACAGCTGCAGAACTCATCACTCTGCGCCGGGCCTTTCAGTTTAGGGCACATAGAGACCTGGTAAATTGGTGGCGGGTTCCGACTTGAGACCGGCTTTACACTGCATGCAGTCAGTGCTCAGATGTGGATCTCACGAACAACTTAAGTACGAAGTCGTCAAGCTTCATCAGGACGTCAAACAAAACGATCACGCAATTGTTTTCCAGTGTTTGCCTGACCATTGGGGAATAGGTGGAAATCATCACGCAGACAAAGCGGCCCGAACATCATATCAAGAGGAACACAGCGTCCCAATTATCTTTCCAGGAGAGGCGCTGCAAGGCAGCTTCGTCAATTGGCACGCACGCTGTCTTTAACAGAGTGAAACCTCCCAAATTTGAGGCGCACCAGGTTACATGAACTGATCCCTTCGCTCCAGATCCGACCTACACACGGGCTTCATCGACGTGGGGTGTCGCTTCTATACCAACTGTGGTTTGGAGTAGCCTTCACGAAGGCTTACATTATATTAATTGGAATGACTTACAGTGCTGTGTGCGGCGTCTGCAGCAGCAAAAAAAAACATCTAGCATTTATTGTGCCAGTGTCGTCGATTTTGGTCGCAAAGGCTAGCACTCTCAGTCGTATTGTGACAACTGGACGATCAGCCGTTTTACGGGCAAGCGCTACTGCATTCGCTACACCATCGCTCGTCAGCCCACGAGGCTGTCAACGCATTTTTGAGTTTCTTGAGGGCGACTGACGCGTGTGAACACTTTTGTCTTAGTGGTGCTCTCCATGCGCGTGCGCGAACTCAGAGTGTTTTGCGTTGCCCTTCTCTCTTTTTCTCTATTTTTTAGCTTTCTATTCCCCCTTTCCCGTCCCCCAGCGTAGGGTAGCCAACCAGACACATTTCTTTGCTAACATCCCTGCATTTTTCCTTTCTTCCCTCCTCCTCCTTGATGACGAGTTGCACGTCTACATTTTCCATGTCAGAACGGAAGCGAATTGTGTTCTTACGCGCAGTTGGCAAAAATGAATACACGCCGCCATTAGTTGTGCAAATGACCTTGCAGGGACACTAGCTTTTGAATCATTTAAAGGGTCTGTTATGCACCTGGTTGAGACAATCAAGTTTTATTACATCTATTAAGCCCTATACACACCAGCCACCGGCGTTAAAACGCTGCTGCGGCAGGGCGGCCACACCAACTGGCGGCGAGCTGCTGCGGCAGTCGCGTGACAGCATGAAAATCTCGCCTGCTCTCTTTTACTCTGCATGTAGGTGCGAGATTTCGCGTGCGTTTTCCTTTGTCTGCTGACAGATCGGCGCTGTGCTTACGTTCTTCGTCCTTCGTTCTTAACGCGAGTCATGTCTTATGGCTCGTCGTTGACGATGTCGTTGCCCCTGATCATAATCATGTTGGTGTGCTCTCTACTGTTGCAGCGTCTCCGCGTTCAAAAGACAAGGAGAATTAGGTGCTGGGTGTTGAAACCTTTCCATCGAGACGTCTAGGTATACACTTATCATAGCAAAACACAATCGCAAACCATGACAATCAAGCGCGAACGAGACCAAAACAAGCTCGAGCGATAGCTGACACGACTAGACGATGGTACGAAACGAGCGGCCCGGCTGGCGCCAGATACGAGTACGAATCGAGCGGTCGGGCGGGTCCGCATGACACCAGTTTCCCACGCGCACGTCACTGAAGGGGCCGCTCTCATTGGTCTCTGGCGTTCGCGGCTAGCTTGCTGCCGCCGAAAGTCGTGATAAGTTGCTCCAGCACCTAGCTTCCACGGCGCGCGTATCGCTACCGGCGGCGCGCCGCGCGCGTTTTTCCGCTAGTGTGTACGCTCCTTTACCTTCGAGCATATTGCCCATCTCTACTTGATATTTTCTCTCTCTATTAAAGCATGCATACGACAATATCGTAAAATGTCCTTGACTGTGATGACCCATGCTCCATTGCTTCCTTTCCGTCTGCCTGAGTGCCATAACATAACACAACATAACACACACATTACTTGGGATCTTCAGGGTCCGTCTTGTCGTACAGAACCGTATACGTGTAATTTTTCGTTGTATGTACACGTCTTATGTCATCAATACATAATTTCGGAAATTTCCTCAGCCGCCCCATCAGCTTTCCATAGCCACATTGCACGTGTATGTAAGCATTCAATACCATGTATACAATGGGCCGATTTGTTTATGCGCAATAGTGTTTGCTGGTGGTCCATGTAATTATATATTAGTGATATCGTATGGACTCGGACATATCGGTGAAATCCTGCCGTCTATGTATTGCTGATTTTTTTTTTTTTGTATCGTGTGATCATTGCAATTGAGAATGTTCGTATCGTCTTTCGTTGAGAGAAACTTTTCCTAAGTACCTAATGAATAGCATCAATATTGTTTGATGCCTGTGCATTAATCAAGCATAGGAGGCCGAGAGCCAGTATATGATGGTCCAATTTAAACAGTCGCGTACGCGAGTTCTGGATAGATTCGCCTTGTTTCCATTAGGTGACATTTTTGTCGGCGTGAGACGCCCACCATGCACAAGCGAGAACAGGAGCACTCCCTATACATGATATCATGAACGCCAGAGGCGCTCTCGCCTTTATTCATATGGGTAGAGCTTTATTCATATGGGTAGAAGAAAAGGGTGCTCATATTGGCCGCCGCTTCGGAGGCAACGACCTCGTATTTATCCTACGTTCAATGAAGGCCTAGCTGCTTTCAATTCATTCAGGTCCGGTGCGCATGGAAAAGCTCATATGCGGATGCGGTAATAACTTGCGCCTTTCGGACATCTCGCTCCATAACGCCGCGGCAATAACCCCTCCCTTCTCTCGGCCTCTAGAATACAAGCGCAGAAACTGGAAAATAATTTTTCATACAACATTTTTACTTGTCTGCACACAAACTAAGGGCGCCATGTCTTTATAATATACAGCGGCCCGTTATATTGGCTTTTCGTAGAATCCCCAAGTGGCACAAGTTAAGAAGGGTATTACATGTCTGAACGAACTCAGCGGGTTATAATAAACAGTAGTCCGTCCACCAGCACCAGTTCTGCGTTATACTAGTCTTAAGAATCGGTCGAGCGACGTTTGATTTTGTTGATATATATCAATGCGATTATGCTCTGTCAACATAGCAAAATAACGGGATAAGGAAAACAAGGAAAGGCCGTTAGGTTAACCCGATGGACGTTCTTCTGGCTACGCTGCACCAGGGAAGGAGGATGAGGGATTCAGAGAAAGAAGTTTACGGCAAAGGCAGAAGGAAAGGTAGTTCTCGGTCGCAGTAGTTGACACAAAGTCCTCTCAGGTCTATTGAATTTAGGAAAGTCGTTAGAGCGTGCGTAGCTTTCTGCGTTCGTGGCGGCTTATGTCATTCCACCCGTATGTTTGACTTTGCAAATGGTCGTCCGCTCAGTGGGCTGAGCGAGTTCTCAGGAGAGTGACGTTGAAAGTTGGAAGCAGATGCAGTCGCAGAAGAGTTGATCTCTTCACAGGCGTAGTCGGCAGGGAAACAGTTCGAATTTGCCAAGGTTAACCGCCGTCGTAGGCGACACAGCAGTGAAATATCGCAACAGGATAGGAGTGATAAGAATTGCAGTTGCATTGACGAATAAAACATGAACAAACCACGGTTGGAATTCTCCGAAGTATTCTAAATTGCGAGCGTGGTGCGGCGGAGAATTGGGCGCAGTGGCTTAGTTGTGTTTCACCTTTGTAACGGGATAAGCATGAACTGTGCGTTGTGGCCGGGTTGGGCAGCTTCATCGAAAAATAGGTTGCTGAAAACACCGAAATGACCTGGCAGTCGTAGGAAAATATGTCCAACGAACAATAGCTGTTCGTTGTGCTTGAAATCAACTGCTCATTATTCCCATGGTGCAATGCCACTTGCAGGCTTTGAAGGGATCTTTTGGGATCACAGATCACTCGTCTACACGGCGATTCCTGCTCAACATAGTCAACAGCGCCTAGAAGAGATGCAAGGATTGACCCTGTGGACTATGTCATTAGTGATGTTCGGAATTTGGCTGTGACCGGAATGGCCAAAATGATCACAGCGACATCCAAATGCGAGAAGTGGCCAAACCGTCCTCGTAAATATAAATACAGGTCATATATACTTCGTGCAAACGCGATAAAGCAAGCCGCTTTAGTACCGTTTATGACATATTGGTCTTTTTTGCAACCTTTGGGATATGGAGGTTTATTTTAGGCCTTTGCGTGCATCGCAAGAGAGATGGTGATCGTGGAGCAGGTGCGACGGTCTTTGGAAGATAAGTTTAATCCATTAGGTACCAGCGTGACCATGTATACGTACATATGGTCACGCAGATGTGGACGAAGCCGTTCAATTCATACAAGCCCAAAATACCGGGCCTAACTTGCTCCAACGTGCCTTTCAAGAGCTTAGGATACAGCTGGCAGACGACAGGTGGCAGGAGTTGTTTATGTTTATTTGGGAGCTGCTCAAAAAGTGCGGGAAATAGAGGTTTGCAGATCGGCACGTCGAGAAGCAACACTGCTGTGGGTAAGCGTTTTTTTTTTTTTTTTTCACGGTATTCCACAAATTTTATTGTGGCCATAAGCAACGGTTGGGCGCTTATTCGCAGCACAGGGTTCCTAAATCAATCTGTGGGTAAGCGTTTTTCACAGTTTTTTCTCACGGTATTCATTTAAGCAATAGCGTGATCCACATGTCTCTGTATACATCATGCAGTATGCGACTTCCGGTGATAATTTGTCAGAGATTAGTGTTCGTTTACTTTGTGTACGAGCGTGTTATTGTACGCGTTGCCATATGGTCACGCTGGGCCTTTGGGCTCCCTATATTGTCCAACGCCAGTGCCATGGGTACGAAGAGCACGCGCTTTCCGACTTGAACTTGAATTACTGAGGCAAATAGCTCAAAGCTAAAAAAAATCGCGGATATGCGATGCGGATATGCGATGATATGCGGATATGCGATGAAGTGGATATGCGTTGTTGCCAATCTTTTTCCGCCTGTGTGAGATATAGTGGATGTACAACAGCGAAGATTGGCAACAACGCAAATGTAAGCGTCATCTTTTCAGCGCCAAACAAGCTGTCCAACTTGTGCAAGGCCAGCTATTGTGGTTCTGGAAAACCCAGTTGCCAGACAAAGCACAAGGAAAGCCATGTTCGTGTGAGAACAATATCGTGTACGAACTACCCTTGTCGTGTGGGAAAAAATACATTGGCCAAACGGGAAGGTGTATAAATGATAGACTGCGTGAACACGCAAATAACGTGCGAACTGGAGGAGTGGGCCATGTGACTTTTCACTGCAGAAAGCATGGGTGCAGTCCCATTTATAAGCAGTGCACAGCGATAGGAAGAAGCCCAATGCAAACAACACGTGAGATCATTGAAGCGGCGAAGATCGCTAGTTTGGGGAATGCTTGTGTTAGCGCGCCTTCAATTGATCTTTCAAAAAAAAAGAATTAGATTTTTTAAACAAGGTACAGAGGGTGGCGTGATGAAGATAGCATCCCAATCTGTCGCTACAAAAAAAACATTTTTCAGCTTTTTTTTTCACCTTTTTCATCTTCGATCTCATCTTTTCCATTACACATCTCACGTCGCCGTCATGTGTTCAAAACCAGTACTTATGCGCTTGCGTGCGCTGCTATCTGTTAACTATATATGTGTGAAGTGCTTCGTAGAATAAAAATTGTTGGAAGTTAGCGCTGTGTGCGCGTCGTCTATCCGTGCCACGTCCTTTTTCATGCGCTATTAAGTATAAGATAATTTGCACTTTTTGTCACGCCTGTTACTCACATATAGCTATTCCTATGAAGCCAAGCTCGAATCGAATTGAGTGATTTGGTCGGATACACAGCACCAACGGCAGAGAATTGGAATAGGAGCTAAACGAAACTTTGTTAGACGTGGTTCCATAAACTATTCTTCGGTGATTCAGTTATGTCTCAGCGAAAGCCCATAAGCTTCAGGCTATCGTGCAACTTGTAGGGATACGGCCATAAAATAAATACTTTTCCGTTAGCGGTATAGTCGACGCCATGGACATAGCAAATTGTTGATCCTGACGATGCTTTGTACAGAAGCCGATAATTCCCCAGCACACCAGCTCTCCCCTTCTCACGAAAAGAAATTCAAATAGGAATTTGCGATTTGCCCCTCATTTTCCCTTATTCTCTTAATAACGCGCTGCACGCGCCTCGCATTGACGCCCACTTAATTCTATTAGGCACGTCGCAACTGTTTCAGGAGAGCCGTCAAAGTGGAATGGATTTTCTTAATAGGTTTAGGGGCGTCATATGAAAGAGATCCTTTTGCTCCTCATTTTCTTCATTTATTTCTGCATTTTTTTCTGAGTAAAGGTGGCTGAACCCTAGCAAGGAAGAACAAAAAATTGCACGCGTGATCACGTACTTCGAGTGCTTGGAAAGGAAAAAAAATGAATAAGTACTGTGACCAGGAGAGTTAATATAGGTAGCGACAGAAGATAGCGTGTTGCTTGGAATTTTCTCTTAGGGAGAGTGATGCAGAGACGATACCCAGAAACAAATTCCTTCCTTTCTGCTTCCTCGATAAATTCTATCAAGGGTGGAGAATAATTTTTCGTATCCCACCCGCGTGCCATTGTTTCTTCATTCTTTCGGAGCTGTAACTTTGCAGAAGACTTTGATAGATCTAATCGTTCACGGCGGCACATTCTTTTGTGAATCTGAACTAATAAATCAGGAATGTTTCTAGGAGTCAAGTGAAATGGTCGGCGTGAAAAACTGTCAAAAGTCGTGCGCAGTTTGGTTTATTACTGAAATAATTGTCACATGTTCCCAAATGGGTGTAATGGCGTAATGTATGGTCTTTATACGACTCAATGGCCAGATTATTGAGAAAGCGCAGGCGACTGCGTAAAGTGCAAGTAAGTTTTCGGAGTGGATCTTTTCCTTCAATAAATTATCGTTTTTTTTTTTTTTCATTAGACGCCAGGCCAATTTCTTGTCTTTGGAAGAGGCCACAGAAAAGGTACTCAGTGACCACTACACGAAGCTTTACGGCGTCATGATTTTGCCGCCGCCAACATCCGACGATGTCAGCGCATATTAACAAGGAAGAAGCAGGAGCTGTTTGTAAGCTGAATTCATGGTTCTGCAGATGTCGCCGGGGAAGGGAAATTGCCTGAAAGAGGCAATTTTGATGTATCGGTTTGGACAATAACCGAAATGTTGGTTTTTCGTAAATCATGCTAGTATATTAGTTCTTATCATTTGTTCACATAGAACATCAGTAGCTTAGCGATTTTTTAAACTAATCCGTGGTATTCTCGTTGGGAACCCAATAAAAACCTTTAGGCAATATCGGAGCGAACGATAACCGCGACATTACGAAAAATATTAGGCCGATTTGGGCGTTAAAAATTACGCATATCGAGCACGCATTTTGTAATCTACGGGAAGTGAATCTTAAAGGAAGCGGTTACATAAATAGTATACAACAAGTAATGGCGACGCGTATAATCGTGCTTATACTTTCACCCTGTGCAACACGCAATCTCATTCAATGGTTATGTTTATGCATCGCAAAGGTCTCAACATCTGTGCCGCTTTTGTCACATTGGCGCAGACATGATAGCACATTTAAGGAATCTGTTGAGTCTCTGCGCCACATGCCCAGTCTGGAGGGGAACATGCCCATCCTGTAGGACTAGCCCAAATTTTGCGCATGCAAACTACTACAGAAGCAGCTGTCTTTCTTTTTAACAATGGAGCTGTTTAAGCCGGCCGTATTGTGTGCCGCCTGCCACTACATTGCCTATAGCAACCACCTCGCGTAGCGTCACGCGCTATGCTCGGGAGAAAGAAAGAGAAAATGAGAGCTAGAGAGAGAAACAAATAATAGAAGCACCAACGAGGCTATGCGCAGAGGTGCTGCCGACGCCATCCGCGCTTCTGCGCTTCCCTGCATTAGCGCCGAACGCTCGCGGTGTTTGTGAGTGCAGCAGGAGCCTCTGGCGGCAGCTCGGCCGAGCTCCCACCAGCTGCGCTCTACTGCGCATGTGCCGCTACGTCATCCCGGCGTGTCGTCTGCTGTGCGCCGCCCGTACACCGTGCATAGCTTTCGCCCCACTTCCCCTACGTGTGCTCAAACTGCAAGTGCTTCGCGAGGCATTCCCCGATGCCACGGACCACGAGGAAATGCTTATACACTTCGTATAACTTAGCATCACTTCGTATAGCCAGGCCCAGCTAGGAATCGATCAGCTCCGCTGTGTCTTTAGCCTTGCGCGACTAGTGCAAGCTACCCCGATTTTTTTCTTCCTTTTTTATGATCTAAACCGCTCACAAGCTATGCTAAAGTGCAAAGATTAATTCAGGCGGATGCGCAGTGTAGGACGCCTACGCAGCGATTTCACAAGGATGTAGATTATGTACAGTCACCCACAAAATTTTACGGAACATGAAATGTCAGAAAAACCTGAATATCTGCGCAGCCTCACCCAACGCAGCCTGTTATTCTCATTTACAGCCTCTACAAGTGAACAACATTGTGATTTTCGATTTCATTGGCTAGTGTTACAGGCTGCTGGAAACGTGAACGTTTTCTAACATCCCGTAGTCCGTAAACTTTTGTGGTTGACTGTACCTCTTGTGTCACCGTGGCAGGTACCCGCTCTGTAGAATTGGACAAGATTAAGCACACATCGAGTGGCTACTACCAAAGGGCTAAAATTATATAAAATAATGTAAATCAAAGCCACTGAATATTCTATGAATCGGTCCGCATGCTTTAGAGATGATTATAAGCCGACATTATGGCATTCAGTTTTAGGTAGGAATTTTTAAAATTATTATTAGAACATATGTTCGCTTCCTCGCTCTGCTTTGGCGGTCAGCATATACGGTATATATAAGCCCGTTTGTTGCTATTGACAATCGTGGCAAATATAGGCTTTGTATGAACACATTATTAAGGCGTGGAAACGATGAATGCAAATCCACTGGAACGACGAAAAGAAAGTTTCGCTTTAAAAAGAAATTACAGTCATTCATACGTTGCGGAAATAGTCGTGTCGGAGTTGTCACAGTTGAGAGTTAGCGGTCGTCCCGTGAACTCTCTTTGTCCGAGTATGTTTTACAGAAAGTGCATCACGTGATGCGCTCACTTTATTTACTTTATTTCTATATTGGTCTTTTCCACAATAACCTTTCAGTTGCAGATTCTGCGCCATATTTGTCGCCTCGATTTCTACGTCTCCGTCCGTTGAGCTGCCATCAACCAATAAGTTCATAATCGCACACGTCCCTACGCAGCCTTTTCAAGAATGCTAAAATATTCCTCTGAAAAAAAAAGTGGTTCCTTTCAATTTAGTAATGCTGGAGGGCGTTCGCAAACAATGGCGCATTCGAAATGTCTATGCTACTGCGATCCACACTGCGCGATCTGCCGCGATGTATTTCCGAGGAAGTATAAACCCCTATCTGGACGGTGCAAACAACGCCAGAATGCTCTTCGTAATTGTTGTCGGAATTAGAACCCTTGACAACACGAAGACAATTTCGTTGTTATTATGAAAGTGCTAACTGGTACCTGGTGTTCGTATCATTCAGGCGCGCTTGTTCTTTGAACTCACGCTTTGCTGATGAGTGAATGTGCAAAGCAGGCAGCAAAGAAAATGGCTGGCAGAACCCATCTCAGATGATTGATGATAACGCATTAGCACTGAATCAATATAGCAACACAACATATTGCTACCACCGAAACGAGTTCCCTGTGAACACTTGGCGGCATCTGACGCTGCCGCCGCCGCAAAACCTGCTCGTGGGCCTCCTGAAATGCACGGCGCGCGGTTGCGTGCGAACACTGAAAAACGCGTCATGAGGCAACCGGACTCCTCTTACGCGCTTCTTTCAGAACACGCTGCATCGTCTAGTGACACTGCCGAGCAGTCCGCTCATGGAGTCCGAGACGAGAAGCGCGGCGCGCCGGTGCCTGTGGACGCCGAGAATCGTTCCCCCGTTTGCCCCACACCCCGCAACTCAGTGCCACTTACTGAGTGACCCAAATTGGTGATAGGTTGATTGAAGAGCGGCATATACCCAGTCCATTCACGGCGCAGCTCGCTGAAGCGATTGCGCGAAAGGCGAGATGACTCTTTCTGAAAGAAGGTTGAACCAAATTTTATTGATAGAAGGAATACAATGTGTTCTACAGTGGTCAGTGACATAATATAGGAAGTTGAGAGGACTTGTAGTGTGCCAGAACGACCTAACTTCCATAAATGTTTTGAAAGTTGTTACGTCATGCTGACGCTATAACGCTAAGGTGCCGGTGGGAAAAATGAAGAAGTTTGGACCTTAAATTACGTCTTCCCGTAAACAATCTCTTACCGGGAAATCGAGGAGGCTATAGTTTTAAAGAAATGCTTTCACATTCTAAACTGATTTAGTGTTCCTCTCTGAATGTCCCTATAGAGGAAGACATAGAGGGAAGGCTGAGCACTAGCATACACGGAAAGAAATTCGGTCACGATAGGGTCGCAGAAGACGAAGAGAATCGTGACCCACATTGCTTTCTGGTGAGCGCCGGAGTAGAACCGCTGTAAGGATAACGGGCTTATATAGGTCAGCCGAACGTAGAACAGAAATGTAGAGTTACAACACTATAGCAGGTACAGGAAACAAAAAAAAGATGTACCGCAAAGAATTGCGAGGCAAGCATGCACCATGGCGTTGCTGGCGATCACTGCGAGAGGGTCACATGGCGATGTGCCCAGCCACGCTTCGGAGCAGCTGGCCTTGTCATAGCTTCGTATTTTCTATTAGCGTGCCATCACATACCACTGGAAAATTTAACTGCGCTTCCTTTAAGTTTATTTCTTCAAAAGTACTTTTTTTTTCAATTTCTCCATACTCTTTAGGAAAACAAGAATCGAAACAAGACTCCGCAATGGGAAAGGACATTCCCTGTGTCACCGAAAGGCGCCTCGCAGTCCCTCGGCTTGGGAAAGAGGGCGTGGGGGTAGGGTGAGGAGGATGAGCGTGAGGAAGGGTGGATGAAGACGGCCAGCCATCGGGCGCGCACAACAAAATGGCTCTTGCCCGGCTTCCTCCTCCTGATTCTGCACCCGCTCTGCTGCTGGTCAGTACGCGTGATTAATGCCTCGTCTGGGATCCCCGGTGAAACGTGCAGCCTGGCGGCGGCGGCAGCCGAGCGTCTCGGGAAGAGGTTGCCGTGACCAGCCAGCGAGACGGACAGCGAGCCGTTGGACCGGCACAGTTGCCAGAAAAGACACGGGGCTTGCTTTCATTGTCCGGAGGGTCTGATTCCCTCCCTTCTAGGCGTTTCTTGCTTCGTCCTTGAGTGTACTCGCTCTTGAGCATTTGCGATTGTCCGCAGGACTAGTTTTGCCTTTTAAATTTCTTTTGACCCACTTACTCGCAAGAGTGACGTCAACGTTGAGCTGACGTCAATGTGACGACCTGACGTCAGAGCTCGTGACGTCAACGACTACGTCTCCATCACCTTGGAATTCGTTCTCTTGCTCTAACAGACAAGTGATTACCTGTTCAAGGCACTGCGTGACCTGCGTAACATACTTTCTCCTCTTAATCCCAACTAGAATATCAGCTACGAGAGCATGCTCACTAACCTGCGCACCCGCCTTGCTTTTGTTGACATCACAGCAACATTTTCATTCCATCGCTCGTTGCGTGGTCCTTAACTTGTAAAGCTTATTTATCCTCCAAGTTTAATCATCTTGGGTTAGTACTCGTAGAATTCTACTGATTGTGTTCGTTTCTATTCAAAGGCCTATGGTGAGATTAGGGAATGTGCAGGCATAAAATATAAACGTCTGACGAAAGGAAGGGCGAATATGAGGTCGCTGGGAGGTGCCTCACTCCGTCCTTGAATTGCATACAGAGCACAAATCTTGTGCGGCATGCGAGTCCATGTAAAAAAAAAATAGGAAGACGACTGATTCCCAATAATGCCACTATAGGGACCGAGCGAATGGAGAAAAAAAGAAGAAGAAAACAAACTGCAAGATGAGGCACAATCAAGCGAAGCCGCAAAATAATAATTATAATGCAGCCAATCAAAGTCTGACAGGGTGTTCGAAAGATGAAGATAGATAGATCAGAAAAATGAGTTCGAAGCACGCTGTCCTTCATGGGGCGCTAGAGAAAGTTGTCGGGCTCCGGACCCGCGCTCCACGACCCCAAGCCGAGCGAATCGAATTTCGACTATGTCAACCGGGGCCTTCCCTCGCTGTCTCCACTGGGACTCGTGGACCTGACGCTGCTACTTGGTCTTCGCCCGCGGGAAACAGAGCATGCTCGTCACCGTTGTTCATCCACTTTGGATGCCGAACCTTTTGGGACGCAACATGATGGTGATGGTGATTTTTATCGACATCCCTTTTGAAACGGGGTGGTAACAAATGCTCACCTTGCCTGCTCGATCTAATCAGGCAATCTACACATGCTCATCAGTCTAGCATTCTTCCTATCCTTCCCGTATCTTTTTTGTTCCTTAGAACATATATTTCTACCTAGTACAGTTACCTATGCCAGTAACAGATGCGGATCAGTCTCATGCCTGCTTTTTTATTGCCAATAGTTCAAACATCTCTTGCTTATCACCACTGCTGACCAGGTAATGCTTCTATCAGCATTGAATCCCTGCGCTTGTTGATTGTGGACGTTACCTAGGAGTCTCGCTTGGTGAAAACCTTCGTATCCATTAGAATGTGCTGTGTTGTTTCCGAATTTTTGATGCAGCAGACAAATTATTCATCCTCTTGCGTATATTTTCTCCAGTATGTTTTTTTTTGTTCTTCTTGGGCAAGCAGCTCACACCGCACATAGCAAGGCACTGTCATTTGTGCTAATATACAGATTTTCCTTTCTCATTTATTTCTTGTCATTCTCGTACATCGCCATGGTCTGTTTTGTTTCCATCTTTTCTTATCCAACTAACTCTGTCTATTTTTCTCACTTTCTTTGCGAATGACTGCTGGTTGTCATTAGACCCTTTTATTTAAACTGTACTTGATTGCAAACTTTCTGCACCTCTTGCTCCATTCTACGCTTCGCCTTCCTTAGCGTCATCTGGTTACCACTCTTTGGGACTCTTTTCCGGCCACATTTCACTTCATATGTCACCTGGAAATGCCTTGAACTCCGAGTGACCGTCTTCATGAGTGACCATCTCCGAGTGACTGTCTTTGCTGCTATCAATTTATTCGTATGCCTGGTCAATATCATTTCTTTACACAAACGAGGGTGCAAGGTGGGGGGGGGGGGGGGAGAGAGAGAGAGGCTTGTCTTCTAACGTCGCGCTCGGGCTTTCCCTAAAAAGCGACTTCACTACCCTCAAGAACCTCTTGCATCGGACATGAAATGTGATGACTTCTTCTCGCACAATATGGGTGCCTGACTACGACCGTGTTTCGCTTCCCTCTGTTGACGATTGGGAGCGTTGGTATAGCACGAACTCTGAGATGGATAGCGCCATAATCCACACAGCACAAAAGCGATACGCACAGCGATCCCGCGTGTTACGTTATGCTTGTGTACTACATGTTGTCGAGGGGGCTCGCGTATATATCCGTGCCGTATAGGGCTTCGCCCTCACTCTCTCTCCCCCCTCTTCCCCTTATTATGCACTCAGGCTGTCGCGCTGCGAGCTCCTAATGTGCCTCACACTTGCTCGCGGTAGCTGGACCAAGCTCTTGCTCCGTGCGCGTGCGAGTGGGTGTGACGGTGCGGAAGTCATCGTCACCCTGCGTGTCCGGCACCTTCCGTTCTGTTTCTGCTCGCGACGGGTGACAGCGCCAGCTGCGTGTCGCCTGGCGAAAAGCACAAGAAAAAGAATGAACGAAACATGCACGTTAATGATCGGAAGCGACGGCTGTCTCTCTATGCTGGTAGGGGCAGCGGTGCGCGTATTTTCGTTGCTGCTGGTGCGGCATCATCGCGCAAGCCTACAGGAGACACGTCGTCCTGGTGTAGACGGGGCAAGGGTGATTTATAGTCTACGACGTTTAGAGTCAACACTCGTAATCTTCATGAAAAAAAGAGAGAATATGCTGTTACAGCTTAGATATGCACAATGTCTTGCTGGCTTGAAAAATGAGAGCGACTGGCTCATTCTACAAGGCAGGAAAAACGATTAATTACGAAATTCACTCAGAACGCTCTTGAAACTCGAGCACGCTGAGCCAAAGTGTTCTAAACTAGGTTTCATACTTTTGTTCCATCTTCGGCTCACCGTTTCAATGAATAGCTTCTTTGAATACATTTTCGCTTGCGAATCTTGGTGAAAGTAAGACCAGAAAGGCGATAATGTTTTATCGTGTTTAATGCATCAAGGCTATTACAAGGCAGCGTACAAGCCATGTTATTCGAGAATCAAGCAAATGCGTTGACGGCATTTACTGTCACTCTTTGTTATTGTCGCAACTGCACTTAATTTCAGTCTTTGCCCAGTAGTCATGAATTTGATGCAGGACATGGGCCCATTTAAAATGCTGGACGAGAGTTTTCTCTGCTAAAGAGATTAAATGCGATAATGAATATTTACATTACATCAGCTTTTTTATTCATAGTATAAACCTAATGAGCTTGTATGCAAAATACATGCCAGCATAAGTGGGTAGAACGCACATCGTCAGACTCACGATTTTTGAAAACGTTTTGGAACACGCCAATGAGTATCAAACAATCACACGTTGTTTAAATGCTGGCCAAAAGATTGTAAACATTTCCAATATCAAGAAAAAAAACGAATCAACATGATGTCACGTGTACAGGTCATTGCGTTACAATATACTTCCCGAACATAGATGGGCTGGGCAACAGCAGGAAGTTGTCTTACCTAGTGACATAATTGCAGAAAACAGTTGGGACAAAGATTATATTAGCAGGAATGACTTTCTTGAATTCGTTTTCAAGAGCTGAATTGTCGCACAACTAATACCACCAGGGCTCCAGCTTCGGCTTCCCCTAGGAAAATAATTTTATAAGCGACAGACATTTCAGCAGCGAATCAAAGTGCTGCACCGCTGCCTCCGACAGTTCCTGTGTGTCCCGCAAACTTCTACGAATGGAAAAAAAAGGCGCATTCCGTTGCCAGTTCCCTTGACTCTCCCAGCTCCTCACTCTCTTCGATTTCCCTCTCTCAAGTGGATCTTTGGCGTCGACAAGGTGCAGGACGAATGGTCAGCAAATAAAACATAGATGGACTGGACCAAAAACGAAGCCCGTATCGAGATGTACAAGATCCACCGAAGGGAACAAGTCGTGGAACTCTACCCCATCGAATGCGCAGCGTCTCGCCAAAAAAAAAAAAAACAACAACATATATATACAGAACAAAGAAGGCAGGAGCAGAACATGGGGAAGTCGAGACACTTCCCTTGTCACGACGGAGGAATGCCCCCCCCCCCCCCCCCCCCGTGAGGCTGCCACCGCTTCCACCACCCACGAGTCCTCCCGGGGATGCCGGCCTGTTCCCCCACCGGCGGCTCTCGTTCTCCGGCTAGACAAGCCGCAACGCAAGATCGATTCTGCTGCTGAACTCAGACTGGGGACAAGCAGCACCCAATGCCCCCCTTCCCACCAACAATTCTTACGCAAATGTACTCCCATCGTGAGGAATACGGAGTTTGGTGGGCTGGCAAGACGCGGCGGGTGCGGCGTTTGCTCTTCATTCCCTTTCGGCCTGCCATGTCTTCCGCCCCACTCGAGCGTTTTTCTTTTTCTTTGAAGAACCGTATTCTCATTCGCTGCTTTCCAGGTCAACGCGGTCGCACGGCCCTTGCGCAGTCTTCACGTTTCAGGAAAACTCGGAAACCACGAACGCGCCTCTTGTAAATAGACTTTTTCACGAAGGAACTTTATAGAAAGGAATGAAACCAAGAAAGATGTAGCGACGGCGTAGAAACGTCACGTGTCACCATCAGTGGATTGTCTTCAGGGTAATAGGCAGTGCATCGCTGCGTTGATTAGGTTGTTCAGATAAACCTGACAGGTCTGAATAGAGGGCACTCAGGAAGGCTGAAAGGAAGCAAAGAAGAGAAGGAGCCGGGGTCGTTAGAGGCGTGACTTAACTATATTGTGATATAGGTTTGAATGAAGAGAAAAAACATCAAGTAGGAATAGACAAAAGGCTAGACTGCAATAGATGCAGTAAAACATTCTTAGCCGAAGGAGGCTAGGTCACCGACCCTTTCACAATCCCAAAGCTAGTTTTCCTGCGATTGCAGGCACAAGCTTGGACAAGCACATGCTACAGGAGGAGGAGGAAACAACTTTATTTTGTTAATTTGACTTATTGAGGGCTGGCTACCAGGCGACGCCTTACTGCCACCTCCTTGGCTGTTTCGATTGCCCGAAGTTGAACCCCCAGGCTCGGGTCCCGCAATATTGCTTCCCACGCTTCAGACGAGGGAGCGGCCATGCTGGAGCTATGAGCCGGAGCATGTGCCGTTACACTGTGCTCGCTCGTGCGTCCGGGATAGGTTGCTTACATTGAAAATCACTGTCAATAGTTTGTACATTATTTTTTGTACACTAGGCCGCTATAACGTAAAGCTATTCGAAACTGTTTTTATTCTAATCTCGTGACGTCAAATTTACGTAGCCACCGACATAAGCATCGGGCGGTGACCCGCAGCGTTGTCTGAACAACCCAATCAAACACTCTCCTCATTTATAGGAGGTCACCTTTGTTCGCTTTCAAAACGAACTAGCATTGTCTGCACTGAGAGGTGTTTGTTATCTAACTAGCTCACAAGAGGCGAGGAGCACGCTCTAGTGAAGAGGGTTTCGATGAGACCCAGCCAGCACAGTGAAAATATACAACCGCATGAAGATGGTGGTGCCGGCTTCTCCGGTTGGTCCGCTTCGCCTTACTTAGCTTGCGGTGGCTGGTCGAAAATCGCGGCGGCGTGCAACGGAAGGATAACAATGGCGCTAAGACGGATCCTCAGCAACGAAGAGTTGGCAGAGCGATATCGTATGCGTGCCGAGAGGGCTCGATAACGTTTTACTGCCACGCAAAAAGGTTTATCATGCGCAAATAAAAACATGCTCACCGTCAGGTGCAAGTAGCGAGGGCCTGAGCGATCGGCGGGCAGCTATCTTCTATTCCTTTTCAAAATGGGACAGTCTCTGGCTATTCAGGAAAGTTTCCTGTTTTGTTCGGCATATTAATGCTTTTTTTTCGCGTGCACGTCAGTTTGACGCGGTGAGCTTTCGCGGTTTTCTGAGGTCGCGTGACAGACAGGCGAAGTGGGTGTAGCCAGAAAACATTGGACCAATAGCAGAGGGCTAATGGTGAAAAGGCGTCGAATCAGGAATTTTCCTTTTGTGTGGTTTAATTATGAATAATCAGTGTGTACACGTTATATCAGATGGGGAGCTATCGCGGTTTTCGTGACGTGGCGTGACAGACAGGCGAAGTTGGGAGGGGCCCAAAAATGTTTTGACCAATAGTGGTGGGCTGATTGCAGAATTGGAATAGAAAAGTTTGGAATAGCTTTACGTTAGAGCACCCCATGGTTTCAGCCGCGAATTTGCAGTGCCGCTGGCTAGCGTGGTTGTTGTATAACTTTGTCTGTAGAAATCTTAGTCTTTAGACGTCTGTAGAAATTACGTCCCTATAGAACAAAGAATACATGTCGCCACTACGAGACCTTCTACTTAAAACTTGCGAAGCATAGTAAGGCTACCTGTTGTCCCCCGAATGCCCTGACAAAACATAATGCCCATTCTAAGCCATTAGATATATACCAGCTGTTATTGTTTTCTTTTTTTTTAGCTGCACCAAATTTTGTAAAATCGCCTGTGCCAGATAGCGCAGTTCTAACCCTTGAACTAAATTAGTCGATGTGGAGGACATTATAAATCAAACTCCATCATCAACTGCCTAACGTACCATGGCTGTACTGTACCATGGGCGGTACAGCAGCTTTCCCGTTCTCACTCCTTCGGCACACGGCAGGAAAAGTTTGCAACATCCACGCCATTAGAAAGCAGAGTATACGAGGCAATGACAAAATACAAGGCATAAGCGCCAGCTAAGACTGGTCTTTATGTAGATGCGTGATTCTCTCTCTATGTGGTTAGGAAACCTGGGGAAAAAACGTTGCAGTGCATGGTAATTGCTACGTTGGAAAAAGAATAAAGTAAATGGCTGTATCAAAAAAACGTGGCACGCAGGTTCGAATCCCGCCTCGGCAAGAAAGCTCATTTTATTTTACTTCCTGCCAGTTTCTTGATACGCCCCACAAATTATGGCTGCTTCAACAGCTTCGCTGGTACAAGCTTTCCTAGACAACTACATCAAAATTGGTGAGGTAACCACAGGAAGTGTAGCTTCATGTGCTCGCCACGTAGCGAACAGTTTGTCAAGGCTCCGTACCACACCCCACGGTACTGGGCCGCTCGGCAGGCGCTCGTGCCAAGCGCTCCCGCATTCGTCGTGGTCGTCCTCTTCCATAGCTGGCTGCGTTGCCGCTCATTATTCTAGCGTAGAATTTCACTTCACTTCTGTCGCAGTGATGGGGAGGCCCCTTTTACGGGGTTATCAGTGATTGCTTAAGGCAGTACGAGCGCATTAGCGGTGCATCACTGCATGCTTCGCACCTCCCCAGGTTTCCCGTTAGTGGAGCTGCATTTTTCTCAGTGGGTCATTTGACACTTGTGCATAAAATTTAATTCACCGCTCAAACCAAGCCTACGACTTGTCTCGTGCTAACTGCATGTAATACTAATAAAAACTAAACAGTAAGAAAGGCGTCCATGATGGCCAAATTGCTGAGGGAGTTAAAGAAAAAAAAATGATGGTTTCAAAGCATACAGCTCAGCACTCGTTTTCAAACTAAAAACCACAAAACATGCATCAAAACCACATGACGGATGATAAGGCGCGTGTGAACAATGGGAACACTCTCCGACGCGTGCCGGTAAAGATTAGGGCCTGAATTGTCAAATACTTCTTACGCTAGAATTTTGCGTAACAAAGAATTTTAGCCAATCCGCATGCCAGACATATTATTAGTGAAGGCAGCCAGCCAATGGCAAAGCAAGCTTACCAAAGAAAAGCTTTGTGAATCAGGCGCTAGGTTTGCAGCTGCTTCGAAAGGGGTTGACGTCATTCAAAACCCTCGTGTGAAGTGTAAACCGTATAATGGGCGCTAATGACGTCTGCGAATAATTTGGAGCACGTTCCTTCCCCCGCGTGTGTTTCCCGGCAAAGATTACGGTTGCGTAAGCTACTCCGAGTGTAAAAGTACCCAACAGCATAGAAATCACGTAGTGACGTCACCATGGTCTAGAAACTCATTCAGTTCATTCCAGGCTACCATCGGTAGACCACGGAAAGTATAGACGCCTGAACAGCGTGAATATAATATCGTTGTGAAGTAATAAAGGGTGTGGCTAAGTACATTTTACTTGTCTCTGGTTTCACTCTTTGTAGAACCACGTGTGTTAATTCAATGGACATCACAATGGGTAATCGGTGTGGGTGTCGTTTACAGATTCGTTGTCCAACCATAGTCACAGCGTGGATTGGAGCCACAGTTTTTTTTTTTGCAATGCGGTCATGCCGCATTCTTTTTAGGGGCGAAGCACCTTAGGACCGAGCCTTGTCCCTCCCTCGTCGTCCGTAGCTCTGGTTTGCAGGGAGTCCGCTAGGGGCGCCGCGGTGCACAAGGGCGTTCGTTCCCGACGCGTGCTCTCCTTCTCTCTTCAGCCATGGATGATAATGGTCGGTGCACAAGCGCGTTCGTTCCCGACACGCGCTCTCTTTCTCTCTTCAGCGATGGAAGATAACGGTCGGTGCACAAGGGCGTTCGTTCCCGACGCGCGCTCTCTTTTTCTCTTCAGCCATGAATGATAACGGTTGCTTATGATAACGGCGCCCCCGCTATGGATGAAAAGGCGAGAGTGGCGGCTCAACTGCAAGCGGAGTCGAGGGCTCGCAAAGCTGCTGCAGCACGGCGACGTAGACAACAAGCGGACCGGGAATCTGGGGCGCGGGAAGTTGCAGCAAAACGACAACGCCGGCATGCGGACCCGGAGCTGAGGGCTCGCAAAGCTGCAGCAGTACGGCAACGCCGGCAAGCGGACCCGGAGCTGAGGGCTCGCGATGCTCGCGCTTGAACCGAGCGTCGGCGCCACCAACCTCAGGTAGAGAACGCTTCCGGCGTTTTGCCGCCGCTTCCCGCGCTCTCGCCGCCTCTGCGTCTAGTTGCCGGTGTCGGGGGATTCACGGTTAACCGATTGATCCCCCGGTGCTTCGCCAACTCATCATAATTCACTTCGTGGATATGCGATGATCTTTTTTTCGGCATGTTGATTTTCACAGAAGAATGTACCAGATTTTCTCACCGATTATGCACACGAAATCATTCGCGGTTTATAGCCAAGATGATAGCAACCTATGCGTAGTTTGTAGCCAATGCACTTGTCAGTGCCGTTTGGTGATTTTTCTCAAACAGCGTAACATTGACTGTAGTTAGCAGTGCAAACCTAAATATTTTGCATGAGACCACCAAGGGGCACAAGCAAATTTTTATGCTCACCGTCAATGCGATTCGGCCAATGCCTCAGAGCTCAGCGAAATGTTCAGTGATACCATTATTTCATTACGGCAGCAAGAAATGTGCTTACCTGTAAAAATTTTTTTACTGAATTCTGTTATAAATTAAGGTCCCTGAAGAAGCAAATAGCATCACGGTTACTTTTATGTGATAGCAAATGCTCATATTTGGCGTTTACACAAAATTCTCGCAAAAATATATTCGTTTTGCAGTGTGCCAAACGGTTCAGGAACATTTACCTGTTTTTCCCCAAATATAATATTACTGAAAGTAAAGTTGTAGAGGTAAGGTCCTGAATTTGCTCGTTTTCTGTTTTAGACGAGAAATCTGAACACGGTGCACCATGACTGCCTTAAATGCGTTGTCTTGCACGACCGCCTGCGCTGATCTCAAGTTTCGACAGCCGCCGCTAGCGTTCCAGAGAACCGGCATGCTTCTTTTGTGTTTTTCTGCCGAGAGACGGGTGGGAAAAACAACAACAAAGAAATCCAATGCAAAAGGCTCTGCGATGCATAACGGAGGCCACCGAACCTGCTGTTCCCTCACCAGATGCAGCCTCTGTCGTCTCCTACCTTGGTACGGTGACTACACATTCAAATTAAGAAAGGTGTAAGATTGGGCTTGTTGGTAACACATGCTTTAAAATTTGATTAGTAGCGCAAGGACAGCAGAGGCGACAGAAGATAGAACGTAGCGCTCTTTCCTGTGCCCTCTAATGTCCTTGCGCTGGTAATCAAACTTTAATTCACATGCAAGCCATGATCACGGCCCGCTTCTCGCTTGAAAGGGAGCTCAGCCGACAGCGGCGAAGGAAAACTTCGCAGGAAAGAGGGTTAATGGAAGGGAAACTGGTATGTGTGCTTACTTTTTCTTCAGAAAACTGTGCACGCCTCCCCCACGCGATCCAGTTTACACAAAAGCGCTGTTAGGATTTTTTTTTTTCATTTTTACCGCAGTACGGTTTCTTTTCCACTAGACAAAAACAGAAAAAATAAAACTAGATATCTGGATTACTCGTCAGTTCTGACGTTATTGCTTTCTTTATTGGGCTTATGGCTGCGCTACTGTGCGAAATAAAAATCTACAATACAGACGGTGACAGTTCTCTTCTAGCTAAACCATCTGCTCTTATCGCCGGTGATAGCAGCACTGAAGAGAACATAAAAGTTCCAAAGACATAGAACAGTAGTACTCTCGGCTTCGGTTTCCGTTCATTGCAAGCACACTGCGTTATGAAAATAAGAAATGTTTTTTGCAGGCATTCACGTTTAATGAACCTCTATATTGAAGCGTGTGGGAGCGATCACCACGGAAAAAAAATTTTGCGACCAATACTGCCCCTTGCCTCATATATACAAGAGCGCAACGAACCACAGAGTACGAAGAGCTCCATGATCGTTCACAACACGTCTACAACGTGGCAACTTAAATATTTATCGAAACGAAGATAAGCCACACGAACTTCTCTTACCAAGAATGCGGAAACCCGCTCGCTTGCAAATTGCCCGCTCAGACAGTTGGCTTCCTCTCAAACGAACTATTGCTGCAGCAAAGCCCGCTCTGCTAGAACGCTGTCACTCGCGCTTGACTCTCCAATCGATGCGCAATTTGCAAACCCAGACAACTCGCTCGCTCTTAAAATAGAAAATGCCCCAGTAAGGCACGATCTGCAGGATTTCTCTCACTGTGCCTTGAGCACGCTGCAAAATTCCAACTATCACATACCACATGAAGGATTCGCGAAGCACTCTACCCAGGAATCAACCTGCTACAACCTAAAATACGCTTGTGGGAAACGAATCACAAACAATTTTTGAAATTTGAGGCATGAAAGTTTTTACAAATGCTGAAACGAATGACAGAAAACTTACTTTATTATTGTGTTGCCAATCAGCACTTTTTTTTTCAAGGACTCTGTCCCCTACAAAAACCGCAGCTGCTAAGTTCTAAATACACGAAGTCCTTACTGCAAGTTTGAACTCAAAGAGGAGCAACTGAAATGTATCCGCCCACATTTGCGCAAGTAGCGTTGGGTTACGCGGTGACAGAACCAAACGTACGCAGAAACACGAGTAAAACAGCCGTCTCACAACTCTCGAATGGGAACAACCATTAGTGAAACCAACATGCACTCACGCAGGAATTGCACAGAAGAAACCGTCTGCAATGCTCCCAAATTCTTTAGTGAAGGTATAGCTCTCAGCATACCACACCCCTCGACCGTACACCAAACATTTGAAAAATAGCCACAAATTGAACAAAGTGCAGTGTTGCAGGCAGCTCTTCGTTGTATATGACGTGCAGCTCCAGAAGATTGCATACTTAACCCGATTTGCTTCCTCTCTTCTGAGCCTGCAACAGCTGCAATTCAGGAAGTAATGTTTTGTTTTGATATTTCTACACGCTACCATCGTCTTCACCGGTGGCCTAAGCTTTATTTAACTCCAAAAATTTTTTTTAACAGCCGCAAGACTACCACAAAACTCTGTGCATAGCAAACTTCTCTGCTAAAATACTTAAAACAATTCCGCGCCGAGTCCTGCTGATTAATTGAAGCTGAATCTTCCCGCCTAATGGGCTGCGAGGTAAACAACAGCAAACGTGACACTGAGCTCATTAAATACTTCTGATGATACCACCACTACCAGACTGCAGCGACGATATTTATTCGTGAGGTAAAAATGAACTTGCAGGTTCTTTAGACTAACATCACTCTGCAAGAAAATAGGTAATTTCACATTTTGTCTTTCCTATATTTTTATGGCTGCTCGTTTTCGGTTTTAGAAGCAGCCGGTATGAAATAGACGCAGACGTTCCACGTTATTTATTTCCCTGTTAGAGAAATGAATGACGAAGAGAAATCCTGCAAACATTTCACAATGTTTTCCCTAATGCATTATTCAAAGCCGACACCGCCCCTCCCCCTCCCACCATAACTATACCGCAAACGTGCCAAGATAGTCAAGGAAATTGGTCCCAACGCTACACCAGAAAACAATAGAAACACGCGTTCGTTTACGCAAGGGAAATGATTGCCTCGTTCTACGAGTTGTGCATCGTGGTTAGGTCTGACTAACCTTGTGAATACACAGCTTTTTAAGCTAACTGGAGGTCCATTACGACGCCGCGCGTCAACCTCGTACTGCACCGAGGTTGACGCAATGCCTCGTACTGATCTGCATCGGTACAGCAAGTTAACAAACATTTCTGAGCAGGTATTTGAAAAACGTGTCTGACAAAATTATGTCGCCATTATGTTCGGTACGGGCTCCCGCCACTCGGTAGAGTAATTGTGGTGATGACGAGTTGAACACCGCTGCAACGATAAATAGCGGACAGCAATTACGTGAAAAAAGTTTCGGGAATACAGGTCGTGCGGACTGATATAGGATACTACATACTTAGGGTACCAACGATATTTTATTGAGATAAGTGCAAACTGTGTCAGTTTTAAAAGATATTTGGTGGAAGCAGTGTTGTACACGTTCCTCAAAATCAGGAACGAAAGCTCGTTCCTCGTTCTTTCCCAATATTGAAACGAGTTGCCGTTACAAGTTCCTTTAGTGCGAAAGGAACGCTTACCAGTTACACTTCGAACATTGAAACGTGTCGTTACATTAACGTTACATTTGATTTTTTAAATAAAATATAGTGTCGGTTAAACCTGAGGCGAAATAAAGTCAGCAATTTAAAACTCACATCGAACTACGTATATTATACGAATTTGAGCATCGCCGACAGCTGATTATCTGGAGATAAAATGAATCCAAAGAAACGTCCCTATAAGAACTTTTTCAGGGAGCACCGCACATACTCTAGGCATGTCTAACTGCAACTTTGGTGCTCGTCTATTACAAGTGCAACACATAAGGCACCTTCCACTTTGGTCTTCAAATGCGCAGTCAGGATACTGCGCTTCAAATGTGCAAATAGAAAGTTACTCACATGCATCAAAATAATTCAATTTCTTGCACAAGAAACCGCATCGAAAGAACAACACAAAGGCGTTTATTGAATGCTGGTTCAATATTGTAGTATGACAGCAAGAAAAATGTCCACTATACATATTCGCAACTTTGTAAAGTCCCTTCTTTGAACTCAGCAAGAGTTGCATCTCGATGTTGGTGTCCGACAGACGAACCCCTTTCTCCGTCAGCACTTCGTTGGCAATGTTGAAGAGCCGTTCCACCGAAGCGCTTGAGGGTACTGCCATGCTGTACTTGAGGAAATCTTGGTTCAGTCCCTCGAAGTTCTTCATCTGTGACAGCGGGTAGTCAACTGGTACCAGCAGGTACCGCGACAGCTCATCCTGTTCCTCGGCTGAAAGGGTTTGGTGCCTGAACGAGGTGAAAACATCCGCGCTTGCTCGTTTGGTCACCGCAGCCAACTCTGTCTTTACGTTTATGGTCTACAGGAGGGAGCGTCAAGTGGCAATCTTGAAGCCTTGTCATGTAAAAATATAGCGGAAACTCACAAAAAATGCACCGTAGTCACGTGACAGGCAAGCAGTAGTTCTTTGCACTTCACGCGGTCGCCCATCCATCCTGCATGATGTGCTGCGTGCGTGCATGCGTCTATTCAATGCCGTGGAACGTTTACAGAAGGAACGCCGTTCCCTCTACCATTCCTTCGGAAACCTAACGAGTTACCGTTACAGTTCCACCGACCCTTATTAGAACGGGAGCGTTCCTCTGTTCCTCCCAAAAAGAACTAGTTCCAGGAACAGCGTTACTTGGAACGCCGTTCCGTACAACACTGGGGGGAAGGCTCTCCTCAAGCAAACAAATGATAGAACGTAATATTGTTACGGCATTGCGAGGAGTAAAATGTAATTTCTAGTTTATTCAGCGCGAACCTGTGCCCTGAAACTAACTATGTATACGAAGAGTTCACAAGAACCTTCCACAAGAGCGTCTCTTCTTCACTTCTTCCCCTTCTCTCAGTGAAGGGTCCGTCCCGCTGTCTCGTGCGCGTGCACGAGTGACATACATTGTGCCTCCCCAAGAAACCAAGGAGGTGCGCGAGACTTAGCAGACACTCTTCTGAAAGAGTGGCTCGACGTCGTAGAAAACGTGCTTCGGAGCTGGCTCCTGGCAATATTCAGACGTTGCAATTAGGACGGAAAATTCACGAACTTAAATTTCTTTTGTTTTATGCTTAATCAAGGAAATTGTTTATTTCTCCCCAACCTTACATACATCCTCGAAAGGGAAACAGCGCAAAAAAAAACACAACAACAAGAAGGGAGATACACACCAGCGCTGACTGACGACTGAATTCTTTATTCAGAAAGGAATATGCGTTTCCTAGACCTCAAGCTAACGTGCAAGCAGGATCACGTTTGTTGGGAGTATGCTCCTCGCTCAAAGATGGGCCTTCTTCCGTTCAGCTCGGCTCACAGCAAGCTCATCAAGGGAGGTGTTGCCTCAGCCGCGCTGGGAAATGCTCTCCAGCGTTCCTGCTATCACCAGGTGCACACCAGCTTCTGTTCCCAAGTGGAGAGGCTGCTCAGTGCAGTATACCCGCGTCCACTCCTCAACGGCGTCACGGAAAAACTTCTTGAAAAGTGTGCCAAACTGTCGCCCGTGAAGCAGCCAGACGGCGGCAGAAGCAGGTATGCCGTCATACCCTACATTCATGGTGTCTCCCACAGCATAAAGAGAATCATGCAGCGCGCAGGTGTTCGTGTAGTTTTGTCCACGCCTATCAAGCTAGGTCGACTTTGCCATCAGGTCAACCAGGACAAATCCGAACAACCAGCGTGTAAAAAGAACCATGCCACACCATTCGTCCAGTGCAAAGCAGGCGTGGTGTACGAGGTGCCTCTTCCCCGTGGACGCTCCTACATTGGACCGACTGGTCGTTGCCTAAACGATCGCTTAAGAGAGCATGCCTACAGCCTTCGGTCTGATACTGGCAGCAACTTGGCCTTACACTACAGTGTTTGTGATCTGTGCCGTAATCCGGAACTTCACTTTTCGCAGTGCACGATCCGCAAACGCTACCATGACGCGTGTGCCCGAGAAATGTTTGAGGCTGCTGCCATTGCAAGGAATGGTGCGTCATGCTTTAGCACTACGTCTTTGGCCTTGTCTGAGGCAGAACTAACATATCTCCGGAATCTTCATAATTCGCGGTAAATCCAAATCTAATCGGTGTCTATTTTTTTGCCCATGCGCAGTGATCTACCCTTCTTTTCTTTCTGTTTTCTTTTTCTTTTTGTATATATGTGTTCCTTTCTGAATAAAGAATTCAGTCGTCAGTCAGCGCTGGTGTGTGTCTCCCTTCTTGTCTTGTCTTGTGTTTTTTTTTGCGCTGTTTCCCTATCGAGTATGTACCGACTAGCCCACGCCTCTACCGTCTTACATACATCCACTTACGGACTGCAGAACAAGGCATCGTCTTTCTGCGTAACTAACACCTTACAGCGCCAGGACTAACGACTTCAGGTATTCTTGCTTCACTCGCGCAATAAAAGAGTGAAATAGTCTATCCATTGAACAACTGACCAGTACTGACTCGATTGAACATATATCTAAGGACATACATCGGGCTGAGTTCTTCATGTTCAATTAAACTGCTGTTCAACCTGCAACTTTATAAAACCGTTGTTGTCACTAACATGTTGATGTCGTTGTTCTAGTTCAGTATGACTTCTACTTTTGCACGACTGAAGCTGTGTTGCATAAAATGATTTCATTATACTGTTTTTATAATGTCACATCTTAGTTCATTTCCTTTCTAACCTGCTTGTCGCATTATTTGGTGTCATTCTGCATCTACTGCCTTATTGTGTATGCACTTCACCCCTGCTGCTTGGCCCTTACAAGGCCTGCAGTACGTTATAAATAAAATAAATAAATAAAAGAGAGAACGACATATGCAACATAAACCTATTACTTCAACAAATTACAATATATGACTGAAATTGTTCACGAAAAAAAAAGCACGCGTTTCAGGATCATCAATAAAATCCGCTTGCCTTTAGCTTCCTTCATCGGATGTGTATCTCCACATTATTCAATAAAGAAAAAGTCAAAGGAAAATATTTTTTCTACAGAACAACAAGCGAAACTGTTGGCTACAGCAAACATACAGGAGAAGAGCAAGAAAATTTGCTAAAAAATGGTTAAGTACACCAACATCTAGAGTTACTAAAGAACCTAGTTGCGCAGACACGACTGCCGGCTCCATCTGTCCAGTTTCATGGCCCGTTCTATTGTTCACTATTCCTTTTGGAGATATTGTTGCACAGGTGCACCGATTCCCTACAATATACGTTGCGATCAGGTTCTTTCGCTACACTGCCGTTCGTTCTTTCCCAGTTCACTGCGAAGGCATCAGTAAAATATCTACCCGTGGCGGTAGCATTGGGCAGCACAAGACGAGCTGGTGGGGGTCCCCGCATTCTGATGGCGGCCGGTTGCGAAATGTCTCGACAATGGGGGACATCCGTAACGAATAGCAATAAAACTTTTTGGTCCGGTTAGAATACCAGTTTGTCTAGAACCCAATATATGTGCGTAAACGTAAGTAGGCGGCAAGTGAATGATAAAAAGAACAGGTTCCGGCTTGTTTCAGAGGAAGGGGCATGTTCCGCATGTAAAACGCTGAACTATAATGCTACTGTGATAGGCTGAGAAATTTGTTAGGTTATGGTCCCGTTCATGTTCATACGGCTAGTCGTCCGACAGCATGTGCCGACTTCTTCCAAGCTGTTGTCTCGGAATGTAGAGATCCCTTAATCGAGGAGCAGCAATTAATCACCGTGACATTAAACATGTCACGGTGATGATCTATCAAGGTCAAACTGAAATTGACGCTTGGCGACGTCGCAACAAGCCGCACATTTTAAATTTCAAGTTTTGCTTAAGAAAGGATCGGCGTAACAACACTACTAAGTAACGGTTTGTTTACTCCGTCTTTGCCCAACTGCGTTAGAAGAACGTATAAATTGTGCAAGTGTTAAAATACTTTTCATCCTTATTTAGAGTAGACAATGCCTTATCACCGTCGCGGAGACGCAGGCATCACCGCAAATAAGGACGTCTTCCGAACTACGCAACATTGGTAACAAATTGAAGAATTATTCATTGAAAAGAACAGGTTAACAAAGGACCACAGCAGGAAATATAAAGACGGATCAGCGTACTTTCACGGTATCAAATAGAATAGATATTTCCGGCCTTGTAGCTGAGCTCAAATGGCCCATCCAAACTATATGTCATGAAATATACAAAGTGCACGTCATTCTAAAGTTCTTTCAAAATAATGATAAAAAGCTTCCCCGTGGTAACGCAAGAACTTTCTGTAACCAGCACCTTCACTAATAGTTAGGCAGCAAAGAGAACTTTGCAGAAAAAAGACACGTACGCTGCTGACCACCGTGCATAAACAAAACGTTCTCATTAATCTAACCAGCAAAGGCAACATATAATCCCGTTCGTTAAAAACCTGGTCGTCATTAGTGCTGGCATTCTAAGCGTTATTAGAGGAGACGCGAGAAAAACAGGAAACGACGCTTTCATTCCTGGTTTGCTTATATGCCAGTTTAGTATTGGCAAACCTGTGCTAATCAAGCTAATTCACATGCCTCCCGCTGTACGTAGCTGGCGTGTGTGGTTAAAGGGGGGAGGCCTGCGGGGCATGCTAATGCAGGCCTGCTCGTAATCATACCCACGAAGCAGCGAAGGTGTAAAGTGTTGACATGGCACTTGGACATTTTATTGCACGTCGTTGCAAAACCGACAAGTCGCTCTTCAAACCGCTTCTAACAACCTTCATTAGAATCGCGGCCCTGTTTGTGCAGTCGGAACACTTCGCAAGCTGTGTCGTGTACGACGCAGGAGAAATCTCAATGCAGCCAACGTGTGATTGCTGAAGCACAGCTAGTCCGGAACGCTGCGCGTAATGAAAAAGTGTCAATGGCAGGTGTCAGAAGGCTAACGAGCGTGAACATAATTAGCTGAATGGTAATTCGATGGCAAACTCTGACGCAAATACGAGAGCGATAACTGAAGTGCTACGTTAGAGTGATTAAACAACAACCTCTCAACTTCTCTACTTTACTGAGGATGTCACCAAGTGCTTGCTTGCGCTTCTACCTCAAGCAGATCAGTTTATTTTGCAAATCAAGACTGCGGAGTCTCGCAAGGTGGGGGAAGGGTCATGAAAGGGGAAAAAACCCTTTCATTACTTTATTTTCTGTTGCCGTGGTATTATAGCAAGCACAAAAGCTGTCGACGTGTTTTTTTTTTTTTTTTTTTTTTAACGAGCACCTTCCGTATGACCACTTTTGTTTTATGTTGTTTTGCATCTTTTCTGTGGAGACGAACCGAATACAACTAGTTACCCACAGTTTACACCCATATTTGAGAGAATGTGAAACCTGTTTCGGCAAGCTCCTTTTGCCTTCTTTCAAAATCAATCAATAAATAAATCCACACAGTTCCCATCCTCCAAAGAAAACAAATCCGAAGAAACACTCACGGGAACAAGTTTTCCTACAGATTCTAGCGCAGCCACCATTTTCCGTCCAAGGTCGTCGTGAAAGTTCAGTTATTGTTTAGGGTAGTTGCTTTATTGCGCGACAAAAATTTTGGTCTTTCGAAGCATCAATTGCAGGAAGCTGTAAGAGGCAATGGCAATTCGGGAATCTACTTCTATGCGGTAGCACCATTTTCTGCTTAGTTGCGATGTTTATATTGAGGTGTTAAGCACACAAGCTTTGACACCTTTGTGTCGCTGTTCAAGAAAGCAATAAAAGTTTTTTTTATATGTATACTTTACACTGATCGATGTTTTCAATTGAAAGCTTAGCATTGAGCGTCGTAAGAGATGCCTGGTCCCACATGACTGATCACGCAGTTTCGTGCTGTCAGAGTGCACTTAGCCATATCCCGCTCGAAAGAGCTGATCTGTACAAAAATCTCTTAAAGTGGTGCCTCGGGATGTAAACCTCAAATTTCGTGCCCACCAAAAATAATAACAATATTGTAAAGTTCTCCTTATGGGGCACTCATGGCTGGATGAATTCAATACAACAGAATACTGCGCTTTGAACATAACTGCCTCTCTGCCCTAGAAAATGTATTTTCGATCACAATGCAGTTACTTACAAGATAACTTTGAAGGCGTACTTATAGTTTAGCTTTAGTGAATGAGCTATACAATATCTTTGTCTGAAGCTTTCCATCACATTCTTATAAAGATGTCGTTCAATGGCGCTAGCTTGATCGCGCGCGCCCAAATGCTGCCATGTTTAATTACCATCCGAAAGCATTATATTTGTCTGAAATATAAAATGACGTAAGGGGTTCCCGGTAACAAAAGGGTTCAATGATGTTTGCGCAAGATCAAAAAGTTGTAGTGTGACTCCAGTGAATCTTTCTTGACTCAAGTAGTGACAAAAGCTTTTATGACATCCTTACTCCGGGAATCCTTTAGAAAATGTGTCGTATTGTGAAGGACTACCTGGCATTCTTGAAAAATAAGAAGCGATCGCCAGAGCCAGCGGGAGAGCTCCTCGAAGCTCCTGAATAAGGCTAGGAGGCTCTCTGATAGTCTGAAGAAGCACACGGCTTGCACGCAGCAGAAGTGCGCTGTCGCCAGCGTCACTGAATTGCAAGCGCGACGAGCACAACATCATCCCCCCCCCCCCCCCCTCCCCGCTCCTGTATACCCGGTAACCGTGCTTCGACAACAAGATACATGTCGCCATATCCCTCCGTGTCTTTACGCCACTTGAATATCATCCGCAGGTATCATCTAAGTTCTCAACCACATGCGTATCATGCAAGCATTCTCTTCACAAACGTTATGGGAACGCGCCGCCTCTAAGCATTTACTGACAATTTTAAATGTGTAAAGAGAAAAAGACACAGAAGCAAATTGCAGATTTGCTCCTTTGCTTTCCTGCTTGCTTCGTTTTACTTGTCTTGCTTCAATCTAATGAGACGCATGCTGGCGGAAAACGCACTTACGCATATTGGTCCTGCATTTATTTTAGGTCAGAGAATGCCACTGCCGTTCTTACGTTTATTGAACAACCATTCTAAGGCTTCTCCCTCGACGTGAACTACGGCAAAGCTTTGTGCCATACTGTAAAGCAAGAAGTTGATTGCAGCAACTGATATGCGCCTGAGAATTGGGTAGTCTGGACGCAAACGAAACACTTGAGCTTCTCTGCAACATCCACGTCGATAACTCAGTGAGATTATTGCTTCGCATGCAAAAACGTTGTTTGGGCATGGACACTGGCCTAAAATTCGGAATTTCTGTTTTCTCACGAACAGATGTGAAAACATTGGCGCCACGTTGCCTTCATCAGTTGTTTCGTAGTAAAACTGGGCACGCTGATCTATCATTATGTGCTTGTGGGGAACGAGATGAGAACATTTCGGATGGGCTGTTAACTTGTGTGCTTTTCGCGCAGCCGAGGCGAGAGCTGTGCAGCAAGCACCGAGCAATCGGAAATCGTACAGCCTCTCTATAAGCTATGAACTCGCACCATCGCCTTCTCCAGATATTGCAAGGATGTCATTATGTGATGTACAATCTTTTTCGTTAGGTGTGATCCAGCTTCAAAGTACTCGTACCGAGCGTACACTTGAACTTCACTTCAACGTTTTTTTTTTCTTTTTTTCTGAAGCTGATAAGAGGTTGTGTCGTTCACTATAATTTTAATTGTTTCTCGTGTTTGCTTTTCAGCAAGTTTCAATTTTTTTCCTTGTTTTGTATAACTTTGGCACTGATAGCGCCTGAGCCCATAAAGCCTGAGCCCATGAAAATACAGGAAGCAAGTGCATCCAACCTCGCCACGTCATGCATCTGATACACTTTCCTACCCCTGCCTGATAGAGTTATTATTTTTAACTAATTACACTTTTTCGCACTTGCGCTGGACAAGGGAGAAGTTTCAGTGAAACTAAAGGCGCTTTCCAACTGCTGAACAGAAACCGCAACATTATAAGACACATCTAAAATTACCATCGCAGCCTGAGTGACACCGCTGAGTGGGAGCCCACGCCTTCATCAGCGAGAAAGAATTACGTGAACTGAAAAGTGCACCTAGCTGTGCGCCCTCTGGAAAGCACAACACGTACACTTTGCATGCCGGCACAAAGTAGACCGCGTTCGTGCTAAAAACTCATTCATGAGGAAGTCTCACTGAGTTATGCTGGAAAGAGGCCTGTGCCACGCGAGCAGCCCTGCATAGCTGGCAGACGACACTTGGATACATCTAAATAGAAAACGCACTTTCCTTCCGCACTGACGCACCTGGGTCGAACGAACCTGCGGGCGGCGCAGTGTGCAGGCGATGCCTTCATGAGGGGCGGCGCGTCCCGGACAGATATCCCTATTTACAATACTAGCTTTCATCGAGATGCAGAACGGTCAGCGATGGCGGTGTCCATGTGGGCAGGTAATAATGTAGCCCGTGTGAGGCGACAAGGGCGTACGGCTAATTAGAAACACGCGCCATTGTGGCAGCGAGCACTCCCGGATGAGAAGCTTTTAGAGAAAGCGACATTGACGCTGTGTTCCCGAGGGAGACAGCATAAAAGGGAGCCCGTGACGCTTGCTTCAAGGAAGAGAGAAAGAGAGGGAGAACAGTCTTTTTCTTTCTTGCAGCGACATTCGACTAGCGTCGACAGAGAGTGTCACAGGCAACGGGTCAATTCAAAAGCGAGAACGCATTTGGTGGCTCCAATTTGAGGGGAGCTCGCGTGCTTCCTAGAGAACTCGCAGCGCAAATGTGTCAGAGGTTGCGCTCTGTAAACGCGAGTGCAACTGTCCGCTTACAAAGCGGTCGTGACACGCGTCAGAGGGAGCCTATCTTGGACCGCGCCAAATTCCGCCATATCTTCAATGTCGCCGTAAATCCTGACAGCTACGATAGGCTCCCGAGACAGCTAGGCCTCCTCTGATTAGCTCAATAAAGCGACATATAGTGCAACTCAACAATAAAGCGGAACTGGACGCTTTCCACAAAAGTACACCCCCATCTAGTGCATACTTATGGGTTTCGGGCTCGGACGCATGACGCGCATTCCGTTTGCTCCAAACACTCGAGCCTGCAGCCGGCCCGCGTTCTGTGCGTTCGCTTAAATGTGGGGCTGCTTCAACTTGGTTGGCTTTCGGGCTCTTTCCGCTAATGTGAGTCGTGACGGCGCTGGAACGCGAGCACGGTGCTAGCTTTCCAGCGTGCCCACCTTATTAGATGACTAATGCATGCGTAACGCTACCATATTCCCGTATAATCTAAGCGAATCTCCATGCAATGCCTTTTACTCTGTTTCGAGGCGCTGCAGTTTGCATTTTTTTAACGCAATTACTTGTTAGTCAGAGTAAATAGCGGAGCAGCCACTTACAATGTGGCGCTAGGGGGAAAAACAACGCACTCTTTGTCCTCGTCTGGTGCCAAGTTGTTAGTGAGATGTACGCGTAGCGTGCGGAGTCAGCCTTCGCGGGATTGTCGGGGGTGGGGGGCGTTCAGGGATTCAGCGGCAATATCTGCACAGAGATCCGTGCCCGCAACTTCCACGGCGATCGACACCAAGACACGTACATACAACGCAGAAGCTATACAGCCTCGTTCCCTTGGGGACGAGGAGGATGTTTGCGCAAGCATCGCACAGCGCTTTGGGAATCGATCTCCAGCCTCACCTAAGCGCTGAGAGCCGCTTCCCTCCTGCAGACAGTTTCGAGAACCTACCGACGGCTTAGGGTGACCTGTATGTACACGGGTTGCTGGGAGGGGGATAAAAAGAATAAAATTAGATTGAGGGCTGCTTGACCTAAGGGGAAAAAATGATTAGTGGAGGCGTGCATTTAATCTCTCCCAATATGCTTTCAATCAGTCAATCAATTAATTAATTCACCAGAAGTTTATTACAAGAACAGGATGCATATTAACAGGCATATTTGAACCGGTAGCCTATATCGGCATAGTTATCCGTCCAATCTTATACACGTGCTTATCTAAGCCAGTGAATGAACAGAACTGCAATGAATACGTTACGTATACGCGGATACAAACATAACACCCACTGAACTTTATAAGCACAAGCAGAACGAAAACTGCAGTACTAATCAAGAAATATGAGTGCTAACAGAATAGCATCGTCCAGCATTCTCCTGCTTAAAACACAAACCAAGACGTGCATGAAAATTCCAGACTTCAAGTGATCTCGCTTGAAAAACATTTCAGTAACACGCTAAATCACTTCACTAAAAATTAGCCGTGCGGTAACATTGTCTTATTTGTATCTTTCTCCGTAACCTGCCTGCTGTAGGCTACACAAACACAGGATGCGATCACGTGACAGCCAGTTAGCTGCGGATAATCTACGTTACGGCCTTATACGGTGTTTCTCTATATGCACACAACGGCTGTTTCATGTGTGAACCGGACACGTCATGCTCCTTAATTTCGGGCATATCGGAAAGCTTGTTTCATTACTCGTAAAACAATCTCGCGTGTAAATTGCAAGCAGGGCGGGGGGCTTGTGGACGTACAGCGTAACAAACTGGGCCCATCGCAATACGCAGTCTCGGATTTCCTGCCTTTCTTTTCCGAGCGTAATTAAAAGAAAGAAACGTAATACGGGGTTTTTGCCGCAGCCTGACTCAGAAGTGTTCAACATGACAGTATTGCGCAAGCGGGAGAATGACGGTTCAATATTATCACAGGGATTACAATAACGGCATCTACCGGAGAAATGTTTCAAATTCATTTAAAATGGTTATGCCGTCAGCCGTCGGCCCTTATGTACGAGGATGACAGTAACGAGGTAGACAAGGTGTCGGCGTGCAATACTTCGTTGTCGTGCTCCTGAAAACAGCGTCGGCGGCACAAGGAAGTCGTGCATGACAATGCTGGTGTTCAGCCTCAAATACGGCACATACCCGCAACATAGGATGCGCCGATAATCAGGCGGTTGGTGAAAAGCAAAGTCGAAAGCATTGACGGCGTGAATGCCAACAACGACATCGCAGCCATGACACTGCGTAATTCGTACAGTATCTCACAGAACTCACTGCCGCCAATTACTGCCCGTCATGTGGCATGACTGAAAATTCACAGGCAAAATAAGCTTTGCTCTGCTTTCGTGGCACAGAGTCATTGCGCTCGTGACATTAGAAACATCAATTCTACGATAAGTTGTGGCCTCAGAGTTGACTTAAACCCCGGTGGGGGCCTTTAAAACACTTCATGGAGCCTGTAAACAAGCAGCGTTCTACCGCAGCGAATTCATAACACCATCTTTAAAAATTGGTGTAAAACGTTAAAAATTTGTGTAAGGAAAGTTTATGTTAAGCTTCCATTGCCAATTGCCACGCTTGTTACATGTCGGGAAGGTAGGTGCTTGGATGTTACCCTCCTAAATGATAGAAACAAATTCTCGAAACATATTACACTGACCACAACGCGACATCACCAATAATAACAAAAAATAAATGAAAATAACACGATTGAGCAGTATTGCCTAAATCAAATTCAAAAAGTAAAATGTTGAGCCACCTTGAACCAAAAAAAATTGCATAAGCCTTTGGCAAAGCTGCTGCGCAGAAAAGGTTCCATGAAGCTATAGATTTCAACTTTAAAAATCTAGCCTACTTAGATATGGGGAGCCTGAGAGTGGTAAAGTTTGTCCATGTCCGTGTTTCAATCTTCATAACATGTATTACTGTGCCATTGAGAAAAGAGGTTGCGTACACCGCAAAGATAACGCCACAACTTATCTAACCCATGCTTTTCTTTCTGTACCATCACATTATTTATAGTTACCATTGAAATAAAATCTCATTTACTCTTTTTTTTAAATTGCCACCTTTGAATTTCTACAAAATTTGTATGTGACTCGCACCTTTCCCCAACCAACCTACCAAATAACCTCTGGCTTCATGTCCTAGTGCACCGTAGTGGTTCATGCGCCATAAATAGAGAAAAAATGGGGCAAACAAGAATAAGATGGTCGTTATAATTTTAGTGCATGTACGTGTTGCCCTTAGTTGAACATGTAATTTCGCTATTCAACGGCATTTACTCTAGCAGTCCTGAAAAAATGATTTCCAAATATAGCTTGGAATAATCCACCCATTTCATGGCCAATCTCCTACAATGGTTACGAGCTACATGTTCGCTGGACAACAGCAGGATGGTTCTTCACACTGTCAGAATGCTGTTGTCGTAGTAAATGAGTTCGCAGCCGAAGTAACTAATTATTGAACTCTGCTGCCTCCTGCTTTCTTTCTTTTTGTGTTTGGTATAAGATGATGATTCGAGTACATCCACGGGGAGCTGGTCGCTACGAGAGGATATTTGGCTCCCTTGACTACGTGATGAGCCAAGACTTGAGAACGAGCCACTGGCCACTCGTTGAACAGTGCAAAGTGCGGAAGCACTCGGTGAACCGCGCTCATTGATAACGCTTGCGGGTAAGGCGCTGACAAAAATTTGAGAGCCACTTGCTGCAGGACAAGCGTCTGGCGCAAATGGGCTGCTACTAGATGAGCCGATCAACGAAGACGTTTTCATTCTTCTTCCTTGTCTTTTTTTTTCAGATGTCGGAAAAAAGTGTGTGCGTGTGTACGTGTGTGCGCGTGCTAGCGCGTGTGCGTGTGCGTGTTAAGGAAGGAAAGAGTGAAGTCTACCACATGGCCCATTCGTTGTGTTCACAACAGAGGCAAAAATAAACAGCGCCAATGACTAAGAATGAGCCTGTGGCAATCTTGGAATACCTACTGGCGTAGCAGCACTTGCTCTCAAGCTAGTTGGTTGATACTAGAGGAAAATAAACGTAGCATGAACAAATCGGGCACAAGAAAAACGAGGCGGGAAAAACAGAACGAATAAACGCGTCCCGGATGCGAAGCTTCTGCTCACAGCTCAATGAATGCCGCTATAAAGAGCGCCGCTTCCCATTCACGCTGCTCATTTGGCGAACGGTTCTGGCCATCACAAACAGCCCTCAAATAAACACCTATCGCACAACAGGGAGAAAGCGACCGAGTTTTCGCTGGGTTAGAGGGCTGCGCTCAGTTCGCCCGAAACAGTGCAGGGCAAAGCACCAAACATCGAGCAATTAGAGACTCGGAATTCAGGTCGACGGGTCATTTGGAGCCCGACCCGCGTGCTGCAATCTGCCGGGAGTGTGCAACGTGACGTCGTTAAAGCTGCGCCTGCTGACTAGAAGCTGGAGAGCGTCGTTCACGATAGGGTTTCCCGCGACGCTGTTTGCCGATTGCGCTGTTTACCGATAGCCCGGAGCGTGGCAGCGGGCGAGCTCAGGACCGCGAGTACGGTAACCATGGTTCTGCTTATTGCACGCGGATTCATATCTGTAGCAGTTAATTGAGTCGCTTGCAAATTTCTTCAGTGCTCTGTAGCGACTATGCTAAACGTATTGTTTTCTTCAGATTTTTTCAATTTTGTGGCCGACAGCAGAAGCGCTAAAATAAAATTTTATTGCAGCGCGCTGTCGTACACGCACCCGCGCTTCGTGCGGATTGTGCAAAGGAAACTTTATGGAAGCTATCACTAATCCTGTTTACAGCGAACTCAAGTTGTGGCAATAAGGGCACCCGGTTCTTAATAAGTTTTGAAGACAATTAAGGTCTTGTCAGCTGACTTGAAGCGGGGCTGGCGTGTCGGGGATCTTATTATCTTGCAGCCACTTTCAGAACAAATGATAGGGTAGGCGAATTTAAATGTTGTATGAACACGAACATAATACTCAATTATATCTCGTCGTGCCGAGAGCGTGTACCAATAGTCCGTAACTTAGGAACAATGGCCAGCAACTTAAATTCCAAATGCGGGGGCAGATACAACATGCACAAGGCGGAAATAGTGATAAGAAAGAGATTAGGTGCAGACAAGCGAGTTCATGTTAGCGGCGCTTCCAAGAAAACCGGTTAAGAATGTCATGGCAAAGGCCTAAGCAACACCGTCGGTGCACAATGAAGGAGCGGCACCATATGGTGATAACGGGAGGAGTAATTGACGTACTGCAGGGGTGGCAGGCGGGTATTGCGAAGCAAATACTTAAAAGGGTTAACAAAGTCACGAAAGATTCCGAGTATGCGCAGATCGCAGTGCGCACGGTGCCAGAGGCTGAATGAATGGGGTGTGAAATTGAGAGGACATTGCTTGCATTAAAAAGACAAATTTGGATGCTAGCCAAAGCAATGAGCTTAACAGTCGTTGACACCAACAGGGAAGTGCACCAAGCGGGCCGCGACGGTGCTCTTCGGCGTGACGGGATACATTTTAACGACCTGGTGCACCAGTGGGACGTCGATTCACGGCACGGGAAGTAGCTTTATTTAGGCTGGCAACAGGCACTCAGGAAGGTAGAGTAAGTATTAAATGTAGGGACCCACAAACAAGTAGCAGAATTAGATAACAAGGAGTTTAGAAAAGACGCACAAAGGATAAGTTTAGAGACCATAAGATTTGTTACATGAACATGCAGGGTGCTCGCAAGCAGTAGAAATGGATTGAAATTTATACACAGCTGAATGACGAAGCTCGTAGTGTATACGCCTTGACCGAAACGCATCTATAAGATTTGGAGCCGCCGCCTGTTGTTTACAATTTCATACGGGAAGGACACAACAGAATGACTGGATGAAGGGAAGGTGGAGGCTTAGGCATACCAATCAGGTGAGATACGAAGTGGCAGAGGGTAAATCAGACATGTATGGCGCGTGTAGCTGCACATGGGAAGGGAAAAAAGACGTGGTTGAGAGTTGGTTGCCTATGGACAGATAGTGATGGCAAAGGTAAAAATAGAGAATTGATTGATTGTTAGAAACGACATCAATGAGCTCTGATAATCAGGACATGCAGGTGTTATTAGAAGGAGATATGAATCCGCACGTGGAAGATCTAGATGGATATACTGATTACAACGATGAACAGAACCTCATAGTAGTTAACAGGGAGAAGAAGTGCGAATGACCTGTAACGTGGCAATGCGCAAACATGTAGTCATGTATCGACTGCGCCTTAGTCTCAGAAACGGTCTACGAAAGACTAGACCAAATAATGATAGATGAAAAATCACACGGATCCCACGCACCGTGCGAATCGACGTAAGTGAAACTTTCGGTGCTGATTCCTTTGACTGACGATAATTAGCGGTGATCCTTGACGGCAAATGTTTACTTTCTGCGACGTTTAGTGCAATACGAGAGTGGTGAGTTGGTGGTAAAAGTCACCTTGGGTGCACAGCTGCTGTTTGTCTTTAATACAGAGAACAGACAGTGAGACGGTGTTGGCTAGAGGCGTTGTTGCGCGCCATTGTTTATAACCTCCGAGAAGGTAGCATTGTGATTGCCTAACATGTCACATTACATCGCGTCGTGGCAGAAGCGTTAAACTTTCATTGACTTAAGGGGCTGTAAGTGCCAAGAGCACAATTGGATCATGTGGCACGCCGTACTTGCGGACTCGGGAATAATTTTGATCCCGTGTGGTTGTTTAACGTGAACTTACATGAAAGCGCACCAGCGTCCTTGTATTTCGCCCCGTCGAAATTCGGCTGCTGCAGTCGGGATAGAACCCGCGACGTCGATCAACGCGACAGCCGCAAATCTTCCGCGGCGGGACACAGAAGCTTTGATTTGACGTGCGACCGCTTCCGTAGTGTCGCCTAGACGCTACGGCTGCCTTAATGCGGCTTTGCGTCAGCACTGCCGGGAGCTGGTTGACCGTTTGAAAAATTTACACGGTGTTTATATTCATAAATAGCAGAAAAGTACCATACCGTACCCTGAACTTAAATTTATCCAGCTTGTCCGCTCCGACTGCCGTGTGTAGTAGTAGCGTTTCCTTGCCTTCTATCGCCGACTTCTCCCTCTCCAGCCCTACCCCATGTATGGAACCTGAGAGCGAAGAGGCTTTTATTCACTCGTTTTGTAACTGCGTAGTTTCTACCCATTCTCTGCCTCCGCTCATGCCTTCTCTCTGTCATTTTATGTACCTCCGCTCTGGACTGTTGCACCTTAGTACAAAGGTAAGCGCTGCAGTTTCTGCAATGCTTCGGTGGGGTGACGCGAATAATTACAGCCGTCAAGAGGGTATTACGGCGATGCCCAGTGAGCTCCAGAGTGCCTTGCGGAGGGGCGATGGAAAGGTCCAAACGAATTTCTCCAACACCACCTAGATCAAGTTCACGCCGTATCACTGCCTGAAGTCTGCGAGCCTACGTCATCAGCTGAAGGCGATCGAAGGAAGGCGGCCTGTGCCTGGCCCTCATGCTTGTCCATGGGTGCGCCGGCACGCGAGCAATGTGCCTGCGTGCCATCGCAATCGTGGCTCTATTGTCGTGGCTCGTCAAACACTGCGCACAGTAACTTTTGCTGATTGCTGTGCGCGTTGGAACGTGGCTGCGGTCGCTTCCCGCGTTAGTTGAGCCAAGACTCTCCTTAGGTCAAGTTGTCTGCGATTTCTCGTGTTCTCCTAAGTCGCGTCACTGCCTGTCTCGCCATATGACATTACAAGTGCCCATACTTTATTAATTGTGCCACATTAACATCGTCGTGCATAACAAATATTGTGTTTCAAACTAGGGGAGGGGGGATTTCCCAGGATACAACCCAGGATACAAGGTGCTCATGTTCAGCGTTTCTCAGGATCATCATCTGTGCAAAATGGGGATGCACTTTACATACCACAAAAAAAATCCTCTCCTTCTAAGCACTCCAGGGTGTTTACTGTCCAATCCCTTTTAATCAGGGTTGGCCCGGTTGCTCTTTTTATTATTATGTTGTACGCAGAACATCTATTGGGTACCTAAAAATGACCTCTAGCGAAAGTACGTCTTATCGTGTGTCGAGCAGAAATCTTTTACTTACATGCAGGTAATATTCTTTTTAGGTTTGCGAGGATCACTTCGAGGATCACTTCGAGACGTCTGACGTCGCAACATCCTCAATCAAGCGAGCGTCTTACATCAAACAAAGCAAAGCAACAATTCGCTGCGATGTAGTGGTGACTCAGGAGGGGCTTGGCGATCAAAGACATCGTACCTATCTTGTTCTAGGTGGTGGGATACGCCATCTGCGCTACGTCTAAGAAACTCACATGTGAAAAATGCCATGAGGCACTAACAGTGATGAAAGAAGTAAGCGTCTCCATTGCTTAAATGCATTATGATCTCATCAGAGCGCTGGACCAAGGCGGGGTAGTAGACCCAACGATGTTTCTCACCAATGCTGTAGCTATAACTCCGCGGTTGTTGAAGAGCTGTCCGAGGAAGAGCACTTTCTAAAGCAATAAGCATCAGGTAGTGACGGATCTAAGCCTAGAGCTGCTAACCAGTGACGAGTCATCTCATTTTGACGCCTGTGATGACGGGCATAGAAGTCAAGTGGTTCTCAAACTTGTCGCTGTACTGCAGTACGAATGTACTGCTAAAAAACTTTCTTACGGAACCGAAAAAAACTGTCGATGCTACTACTAAATCTAAGAAAAGAAAGCTCGAAACGTTGAAAAAATGCACCGCTGTTAATACCGAAAAACATAAGCAATAAAATTATTGCATCGCATGTGTACAAATACCGGTGAAATATTTACCAGGAAGGTCACCTGCTGAAAACGAAAATTGTAATGTCGTCCACATTCTTCCAGTGTCCTCTGCTTATTTTTGTAAACGAAGCTGTCACAGAAAGTTTGGTCACATCAAGAAATGCAAATAGCGGAAATCTGCTTCTTGAAACGAAGTTACTGCGACCGTAAATTCATGTAGTTCCTCTAGCACGGCGCTAAATATCCGGCGCGCGTTCGCCGCTACCTTCGTGACGTCACAGCGGCAGTGCTGCAGCCTTAACCTGTTTTAGGTGGTGTTGATTTCTCGCGTCGCCATTCCTCTCTTCCGCGCTCCTGTCGTTAAGTATGCACGCTCTGAAGCCCCTCCCGACACGTCGTGCAAGCCAGCGACAGCAGCAGCAGCAGCAGCATCGGAAAAGCCGAAAAAAGATGCAAAGAAACCTTCGGTTCAAAAGGAACAAATAAACTAGGTAGTGATCATAACCTTCTAAACTTTACTTTTGGGCGAGACACCGACACAAGACAGGCAGAAACAGCAGCGTAATACTTAAAACTAAATAAAAAGCAAATACCAGTATTTGAAAAATCGTAGAGAAGAAAATGGAGGCCTTTCCTTATACAGCAGTCTGGGTTAGCAAAAATAAAAGAAAAAATAACCTCGCAGACGTCATGCAGCAGGAGATAAGACAAACACGGCTAAAAAATTGTTGGAGTGGAAAGAGAAAACCGTGCAAGAGGTATAACAAGGAAAGAAAGCAAGCTATTGAAAAGCGCAAGCAAGCGTCTAGTGATCATCGAGATGCCAAAAAGTAAGGATTACACGAAGAAGAGGTACTGCTTAGATGGAACAAGTACCGGAAAAAGAAAAGAGTAGCGAGCGAACTAGTGCTACAAAAAAAATGTACAACCTGAAAGTTGGGTAAATGACATTCCCCAAAAAGATAAAGGCGCACCGAACAGATTCTGGAACCATGTAAGAGCCCTCTGAGCTCAAACTAAATATTAGCAAACGGTTACTAGGGATAAAGACGGTAACGTCTTCGACAAATACGACGCGCTGCGGTGCATCAACGATGATATTATGGATAATTTCGGCAAGAAAATGCCCAGTGTTTAGTTCCACACTCAAACAGAAACCTGCAAAAAGAGAAGCCTGAGGATCAAAATTTAGCGTAGACAGGTTTTAGTGAAAAGCACAACAGATGTTCTTAATGATACGGCCGCAGGACCCTATATAATTCCAATACACCTAATTGAACAGCTGGGTGCAAAGAGGAAGGCACTCCTGCCTAATGACAGCGCGCAAACGATTAAAACGAAGAAATTTCTGTTTGAGTCGCGAGAAAACAGGATGAACCTTATCTATAAAGGAAAAAGTGATAAGGGTAAGACGGGCTCGTACAGGCCAGTTACAGCAACATCATTGATATACAGACCGACAATATAAGCCATAAAATTAGAACTATCGAAGTGGGTGGAGAAAAATGATGTACTGAGAGAATTACAGAATGGGTTTACACCAAGCGGACGCTTAGAGGATAATAAGCTTGTACTAACTCAATGCATATAGATTGCAGTACCTCAGAATAGGCATTTATAGATAGGATTTATAGATATTAAAGGACCCTACAACAACGTAGACAAGGAATTCTTATGGTATATTGCAAAGCACGAAGATAGATGCAGAAGCATGGATGAAAATGTCGCAGAGCTGCCATCGGAGACAATTTCGCGGAGCTGCCAACGGAGGTGCATAGAGACAACCGAGGTCAAATTGTATGGGAATGCCGAAAATGTAATAAAGGCGTGGAAATTCACCGAGGTTTGAGGCAGGAATTTCATCTTTCTACATTGTTGTTCAGGGTTTAGGTTAAGTACATAGAAAGATGACTGAAAAGCATTCAATTATGTTTTGATCTATCTTACATCCGTAATGGCCAATAGGGGAAACAGAATATCGCTGGGTAGCTGTATGCGGACGATGTAGTGCTGCTAGCGGAAAATGCAAGTGATTTACAGAGACTTGCGAATATAAGTGGTAATGCAGTGAGAAATCTAGGCCTTAGTTTTAGCACAGAAAAATTGGGAATTATGATATTTAATGAAGAGACCAATGATGACATGGTATCAATTCAACAGGAAGTCATACTCATAGTCAACCGATATAAATACGCTGGTGTATACATAAACGAAGGACGAAATGACTCAAATGGCCACCAAGATAATCTAAAAATGAAAGGAAAGCTCAATCTACAATTATGAAACAGAGCACTTTGGGGTTGCAATAAATATAAGGTGGCGCGAGGAATCTGGAAAGGAGTAATGGTGCCAGCGCTAACGTTCTCACATTTCATTCTGTATTACAAATCAGAAATCTAGTCGTGGTTAGAGGTTAGCCAGAGTGCGGCGGGCCGACTCTCTTTGGGGGTCCATGGTAAAAGCCGAAACAAGGCAGTGCAAGATGACATGCTCGGGCTTCTGTTGAAAACACCCGTGTACTTAGATTTAGAAGCTCGTAAAGAACCTCAGGTAGTCCAAATTTCCGGAGTCCCCAACTACGGCAGTGCCTCATAATCAGATCCCGGTTATGGCACGTAAAACCCCATAATTTAATTTAATTAATTTCACCTTCTAGCAACGATGGGATTCAAATGCGGTCGAAGGGCTAACTTGTCAGCTGTCAAGATAAGCAAGAGACGATTAGATTATTGGTGAAAAATAAGCAGGGACTAAAGTGATAGAACCGGAGTCATTGCAATCGAAGGTAAGGATAGAATATAGTGAGATATATTTTCAATACGAAAGTTAAGATGGAGATTAGATATACAAAAGGCTAAATAGCGGTGCACTTGGTAAAACATTGAAACAATCAAGCAGGATAGGTGAATATTTGTCTCAGCCTCGTTGAAAATGGAATGCCAAGAAACGTTACCATCGTCATTATTTTGCTGGTTGGCATTCCTTATTTGAGGCAAGCAGCGTAAAAATAACATGGCAGAAAGAACAGACAGACACAGCGCTGCTTTGAAGTCGAATATTTTATTGAAATCGCACTAATAAATACTCTTCGAACAGGCGCGTGACATAAGCGGGTGAAGACAACAAAACGGCACCTGATGAAGCTTAAGATACTACATTGACCAGACCTCAGTAATGAAGCTAAACCAATGTGTCCGTGTTGGGAGCAATATGGTAATGTATCATGAAGGTTCTCTGTAGGTCCATCCATCTTTTTAGCAGTCTCTCCGTTCTAAATAATCTGGCTATAATCCGATGTTTACAGATACTAGACTGTTTTCAAGTGCGTCTTAGTAATATTGTGCTCTTTAGAAGGCGGCAAATTAGATGAATTTTTTATGCACAGGTTGGGTCAATTTCATGTCGCAGGTCCAACTGCCGCATTGCGTGGCTTTGGAGAGATTATCGGGATGCGCCTCATTAGATGGTGTTTTGTTGCCATCTCTTCTTTTCACCATGTGCATGAGCGAGTAGTACTTATTAGTGTAATTTCAATAAAATTCTTCATTTGATGGCAGTGCAGCACTACGTCCGTCTTTTCTTTCCTGGAAAAGCATGTGGAATATGCGTGCCGATAATGCAATTACGGTACTTTGACCCATGCATATACAAGTAGTGCTCTGGAAACCACACTGTCAACAACGATGACCCGGAAACATAAGCTTGCAGTACACTTTAGCCAAAGCACAAGGGTTTGCTTGCTATGTGATAAGTGCAAGAACACATTTCAGTAGTTATTGCGTCATTCAATTCATTTTAGAAAGGAATGAAGGCCATCACAATGACACTATTCCGTAGAGAAGAGTAAAATGACCCCCAAAAATTATAGTAGCTATTAACCTTAATTCGGCGGGACACGATTGCAATGGTGCAAAATACATACAACAAGAATACAAAAGGCAAGTAAGAATCGTATAACTATATATACAGTGTGTGAAGTTAAACAATCGAATGAATGGAAAAAGTGAAAATACCGCACTAACACAACAGCAGGAACATGCATGTAAATGGCTATATGCAACACAAAACGAATAAATACAGAAATATACAAAGAGAAGCACAGTAGTATATGTCGCCCAGCACTAACAGTGCTCCATGCATAAGGAAAGTATGAGAAAATTAGGTGAAATAAAGTTAAACAAGGTCTTGGAATTTCTTCGCGTCAATTTCCATGGCCATGTTTGATGAGAGGTTGTTCCAATCATTTATGGCGCATAGTATGAATGGTTTAGCATAAAGCGATTGCGACAAAACAAGATTTTTATTTTGTTTAGCAGTCCCAGGACGGAGAGATAGATTATGATGCTGTGAACGGCTCGAGGTGAAGTGCTGTATATTGTAAGGTTCGTGTGTGATTGAAAAACAGGAAATTTCGGGATGGAGTGGCAAGTCAAGGCCAGCACTTATTTTATTTTTTTATTTGTTGCTTTCACGTTTGCGTGACGTGACTAAAGAACATAAATTAAACAGAACGACCCAACGTGTAAATTTTCAATATTATCAAAAAAAAGTCACAGTTTTGCCTGAAAGGCCAAGCATCGATGGCGATAGCAAATTAGAGGACAGCTATACGAAGTAAGGATAGTAGTTTTATCGACCGTATAAACTTTTAAACATAGGCATACTAACTAAATTAACAAGCATGGTGTCACGCGCGCACAAGCAAATATGAACACATCTCACTCGATGACTGCGGGAACTCGCGTCAAAACGTTGTAGTGAGTAAGCGCGGCAGAAGCAGCGAGCGAATTGACCTTCCTGCCGCCGCTCGCATCAGTGCGAACTAAGCCGCGAAAACACATCGCCAGGCGGACTCTACCCCCGCAGCAGATGGCTTTCAAGATACAGCCGCCCGGGCGGGCGCACGCGGCGTAGAACGCCCCCGCCCCCTTCCCCTCCCTACCCTCCCCGTGGAGCGTTGTGCGTGCCTGGAAGACTGCGCGCTTGCTTGCCGCTTCCTTCCCTTGCATGCGGCAAACTTTCACTCGCACATACAGCTCAGGGTGCGCGGCGACCATTTTATCGCCCGTAGACTTTATACGGAACCTCACGGCAACGGCGACGGCAGAAATTCGCCTTGAGTGTCCCTGTATAATTGCTATCGCAATAAAAGGTACTCCCTCTTTGTGGCATAAAATAGCAGTTGCATATGTAAATTTAGTTCAGATTACCGTATTGTATGCGAGCTCTCAAATATGCGACAGATTACGAAGTGTTTGAGAATGCTAGGGGAGCGGCTAGCAACTACAAGAGTGTGGTTAAAGTGATGGTTTCATGTCAAATCTTTGTAAAGGACACCGAAGCACTTATACTGATCAATTTTAGAGGGACTTTTTGTTATTGTGTAGAAAGTGGGAATTCTTACACTTCGACAAGTGAAAGTCTTCGTTTTAGCATAGTGGGTCATTTGGCAATTAAGTACGTCGTTTCTATTACACAGTCAACGTGTGGCGCCGTTGTTGAATTCCTGGAATGGCGCTGTCATAACCCCCTTGCGCCGCACCCCTTAGATTCCCTTTATTGCAGTTATCATAAAATGGAACAAATGATATTAGTTTCTAGCATCATGTTTTTTTTTTGACCTCTAAAGGTCTAATCCTACTTCCCCTAACATCTAGTCGTCCTTTCTTAGGTAAAGGAGCACTTGCCGAACTTGTCGCTCATGAGTCGTAAAGCAATTATTTTGCATGTTTAGCAACAGAAATTGAATATTCACTTAAATTAGCGAAGAGCGTATATATTGTAAATAAAATTAAATGCACGCATTTCCGACAAAGTGAGAGCGAGAGAAAAAAGATGTAGGGGAAAAGTAAAAAGTTGTCGCAGTTTCACCTGAAAGGCGAAGCATCAATTGCGATAGCAAATTTGAAGAGAGCTATACGGAGTAATGATAGCAGCTTTATCAGCTGTATAAACTTGGACATGCAGCAGCACCGGCAACACGCAGAACTGTTGTCGACGCCGTCGGCGTTTTGCCCGCGTTCGCTCAAAATGCGTGCGGCGTTGGTGACTGTTGCCGGATCCTCTGATATAAATAAGCACTTGGTGCCGCAGCTAAACGTCGCCTCCCTTCCCCCCCCCCCCCTCCCCGACGGCCTGTCGCGCGTCGGAAGAAGGCACGTTTGCTCTACATTCAGAGGAGGAAAGAGACGCCTACTTCTGCAGCCCTTAATGGAGCACAGCGCAGAACGCGCGTTTGTTCTCCGCCGTGCGTTCACTCCCCGTGAAAGCGCGCGTCCCTCGCGCCCTTTCACTCGCACATACAGCGTTCGGCGCGCGGCGACGATTTAATCTCCATTGACGTCATACGGAACCTCACGGCGACGGCGACGCCGACGGCAGAAATCTGCTTTTGAGTGTCCATATATAATTGCTATCGCAATAAAAAATATTTTGAGAGGTAGCAAGGAACAATGATAAGCAGCGAAACGGAAGTTGGTGCCCCAAATTTTGAGACTGCACACGTCCCTATGGAAGCCAATCTCGATGGCTTGTAAACTGACGGAATCAAAGTGGAGCTCTGACTGTCTTTGGCGCAACTGTCGATTGTGGCCACTGTCCTAGTATCTCTTCTTTTCACAGCGGCCGGCTGTTCAGTGTCAAGCGAAGTACACAGATCCTGCCTGTCCATATTTCAGCGCATTTGAGGGTTCTTACAAAATCTCCTAAATGACATGCTCAACAAAATGAACATCAAATATTAGTTGGATAATATTATCTCTACAATATATACAAATGGTGTAAGGTTGAGCCATGAAAGTATGGTCCAAAAGTTTCAGCCATCTTTACAGGCAAGGCGAAAAAAAAGACCATGTTACGACAAAGTGGCTAAAAAAAGCATTTATAACAGCCGTTCCACGGCAAAATATCGCGATGCCAACGTCACGAACACCTGCTGTCGTAAATAATATCGTTCAAGAGAGTCAATTTCAGAAAAATTGAGGATCCGCAACATGTCGCAACATCGCAACACAACAGAAAGGTCACCCATTTCAGCGTGTAAATTGTCTTTGAAGGAAAATTGGCCTGTTGTAGAGCTATCGCTTCGCCGTAATGAGTCTCCAAATACTGTCTGCAGTTATTTCCCCAGACAAGCTAATCTCACCACCATACATTATTTTTCCTCCCCTTTATTTTGATTTCCGGTATTTTCTGCAACCGACGAAAGAAAAAGATAAGTTCTGCTTGCTTAACCCGTTGACAAACAACGATCCCCCACACCCTGGGTCATCTACCGAGGCACTGAGCTAAGGTCGCGCTGAGCGTGACCTGAACAAACGCGCATGTCGACCCTGAAGGCATCGAGCCTCACCTTTTATTTGGACACTATGTATTTTGTAGACTTTTATAGTGCTTCCGCAAGATATTCTCACTTTTTTTCTGTTTGTTCGGGCCATTCTGCTGTTTTTCTGTACCTCCTCCCCTTGCCTCTTTATTTGCGATGATAGCTCTATCATCGAAAGATTTTCTTGCAGATAACATTTATATCGCGCGTATACCTTCTCTCTGAAAAATCGAGAGCACTGCGTGTGCGATTACACATGTGGGGGATCCGACAGCTGGTTCTCCGACTGCGCTGATCAAGCTTTCCTGCTGTACAGAGTAAATGGCTTGCTGTCTCAGTCCACATCGTACAAGAAACTCAATATCAGGTGACTGTTGAAATGTAGCCACATGTGAATATTCTCCAATTTAAATACTAGTATGAGCACTTTTCTAATTCGCATGACGTTGTTAATATGAGTAATTTGGCTATTGATATCCTTCAGTGTTAAATTATAACCAACAGACTGCATATTAAGCAGCAAGTATAGCGTGCGGATCATGAAAAGAATGACCATAGGCATAAAGTTCGCAGACCACCATATAACCTCATCTTACGCCAGCCAGTAATTATTTTCCATATCTTGCGGCTTTAAAGCGGCTTCAAGTAACAGTGCATGTACTGATTGAGTAAGTGCGATAGCAATTATACTGGCGCTGCCGCCGTCGCCGCATCCGTGCTGTCACGGTATCAACGGCATACGTCAGGCCCGCGCGGACAAAGTCAGGTCAGTATAAAAACGAGAGACGGGCAGCGCATTTTGCTGCAAAAATGACGGTAGACAAGCAGGTGCGCTCTTATGTTCCACTCAATCGGCTCTCCAGCGGGGCCAGGGTAGCGTGAGGTTTGTCATGAGGGTTGTGCGAACAAACAGTAGCGTTAGGGTCGAGTGTTCCTACTGAGGAACAAACGACGAAGGTTTTCCTTATGTCTCATCTCGTGAACTATCGAGGTGCGAAGCCTACAACGCCGCTGGCGACGCTACCCATCAGACTATGGGGCGAGGTAGCTAACCTGGTAGCTAACCAGGGCGCTCTTCCGTGCAGCTGCGCTGCAGCGGTTGCCTCGCATGCTGCGTCACGCCAACACGTCGCACTCCCGTATTGTAACGCCGCCCGAAGAGCTCGTGACAGAATCATGTTCGGTTAGTACTCTTCGATATTCGTATTATATCTGAAATTAAAATACTTGCACGGTTTCACGCATGCGATAACAACAGCGAGCGTGCGGCCCCAAGAAACTTCCGGTCACATGCATTATCAGTTAACTGCGCCAGAACGAGAGGCGCGTTTTTCAGCTGTTATTTCAATGTGCGGAAAGTCTGTTTTTATGTTTTCAGATAAAAGAAAGCCGCATAATGCCTCAAACTAACTTATAATTTTTCGAATTACTTACGCAAATTTAATTTGCAAAGAAAATGTGTGTTTACGTACCGGGGAAAAGTGTTGCAAATTTGCGGGCTTCTGTTTCAGTGCACTCCTGCTACTCTCCATTGCCATTTTTGACCGCTAATTTAGCGGGCTACCTCGTTGGGCGAAACTGGAAGCTAGCTGCAGGGCCTGCATTTGAAAACAGCGAAAGGGTAATGGCAGTAAGTTGCCGTTATTTCTTTTTATCATAATATATAGTATTTGCACTCTTACAACGGTAGGGCTTCACACCTTTCGATGATGCGGTTCGACTACAGCGACTGAGAAGCTTCTAAGCACCGTGTCATATTGCGTCAGCTTTTCGAACAGCATCGTGCGACAGATGTCGATCGTAAAATTAAACCTACAACATCACACGTTAGGCGGGGCCTTAAGAGTACAGGCGGTGCCAGATGGATAGGTCGATTCCGTATAGCAAAGTATGAGGCCGGGGCTGAAAACGGAAAAAAAAATTGGGTAACCGCGATGCGTCTTCGCAATACTCCAGGGGTACGGCGGGACGGTGCGTTGCAGTTGGAGCCCACTCCAGGCGCGGTATTCTATACCCGGCCTGAAGTGAGACCCTTTTCTTGAGTAGGACCCGTCTCTTCAGCTGAAGAGACGCCAGCTCTCTTTGAAAACCACATCACCCACTGACTTGCAAACTTATAACACACTATGTAGCTGTTGTTGTTGTTGTCGTTGCTGTTGTTGCTGTTGTTGTTCTTGTCGTGAGTGTATCTGTCGCTCTTTCATTCCCTTTCATTTTGCAGCATCGCAACACCTATGTTTTCCTCTGTTGTCTCGCAGGATACTTTATTTGTCTCTCGCAATTCATTCATTATTTTGATTCCACAGCAAATACATGCGCACGCGTCAGTTTGCGTTTTCACTCGACGCCGAATATTTCATCCTACTCCTATGCTACACTTGGACTAACACGCAAGACGTGTAGTGAGGATAACCTCTACAGTTCACATCAAGCGTCCTCTGACACGACCAAGTCAAACTATCCTTTCGAGCAGGGCTTCCCTGCATAAGAAACGCAATTTAATTCCGATTGATTAGTTTAACTATGTTCAGCTGTGACACACGTTAAGTCAGTGTTTGGCAGCTCGGCGATTCTGCTTTGCAGATTGATTGCCAGTGATTTTAAAGACCAAGTTCCAGAGTTCATACACTTCCCGTATAGGTGGTTCACTTCAGACAGGAAAGCAGAACCCAAATATAATCTCACCATGTCGGGCTTGGCGAAACGCTAACGACGAAACGTACATATTGCGGCATATCGTCACTGACGATTTACTTCCCCCGTGCCCCGAAGCAATAGGCACCGCTACGTTGTCGTCAAATAGATTCGAGAATAATTTAATGAACAGAAATGTACCGAGCCTTGTCTTCGCAACTTATGGTGAGAGTAATACAACAGTATAATAATATAGAGAAACAAGCACTGAATACGGTGGAAATATACATGCGCTATGAATCATGCGTGCCTCTCCATACCAGGTTAACTTTATTAGAACACTTAAATGCATACGTTCAGTGCGGGCGGTTCTTAATGCGTAAAAAACCCCGCTCTGAACATCGCCCACATCTGCATATTTGTCTCTCGGGTTCGTATTTTTTTTAAATCACGCTATCCCTCTGATTACGTGTTCCTGTAGCGCATCTAAAACGCGGAATATCGATAGTTTCTTGATTACTAGTGAACTTCCTCCCTTCACACTATCGATTCCACATCCATCTTTGTATCTTCCTCACGGTGCCCAGCTTGGCTTTTCTATACGAGAGGGCTCACGTTCGAACAGAAGTACTTCGAGTTGTCCTTTGTAAGCAAAAAAGTCGCATGCAAATCGACAGGGCGCCTACAAGAGATCTCACGCGGGTCTACGGCGTTGCGGGTGTGCCCACCACTCGATGTGACATAGCTCTGCGATAATGCTACTTCTCGAAGCAGGAATGTTTGAAGCGTCGCTTTTGATGTGTGAATGCTCCCGGCTTCTTTGCTTTGCCAGCAGTGCCATCAAAAAAAAGGCTGCCTTTCGTACTTATTTATGTCATGCGCTCAGACGCGGCTTCGTGGTCCCCACTGTATCCAATCCTTCAGAGTCAGCACAGAGTTCCTTTTATGGCAGACAGTCCTAATGCTGTATGTTGGTTTGTTCCGAGAGGAACTGCGTACAGTGTGAAGGCAGGTGTCACGTTTCATCAAGTTTTCAGGTGACTGGGAAGTAAACTAGTGGCCGCGTACTCAGCGCTCTGGAGAGCGACGCTCAGGCTTAGCTATTCTCGGCCCTGACCGCCTGGCCAACACCGTCAATACAACGAATCTATAACTTAACTTCGCGACATAACTCCGGCTACCCGAAACACCTTCATATGCCTGTCATACTCATTAATTTCGAGACTATGACGGCGCCGCTCCGCCGTCAAACAGAAATCTGCTTGAACATTGCCGTATACAACTAAATTTCATATTCACCTTTTTTTTAGAAAGAGCGGCTCTAAGTGCTCCTCGCGAGAGATTCAAGTTCAAGTTCATACACATACACATACATGGAGTTTCGCATAAGCGGTGGGGGCGTGGAAAAAAAAGCTGCATTAAAAACAGCATAAAGAGACGAACCGGTAGTCTTCGATAAAGACATGAACTGCTGATTTCGATAACCTGACTTCGGGTAAGACCAAACTTCTTCGATGCCCTGACATATGCAGATAGCTATGACAAAGAAATAAGGGTATAAGAAAAAGTTATAGGTCGGGGGCGCATCAGACTATCACGTAAAAACTTTTTACCTCCTGTCGGGTTTTTTCGCTTTTTTTTGTGAGACAAGTTTATGAAATGTTATATACAGGATGATCAATTTTAAGTTTCATGAAATTTTTTAAACATCGCCCGTGGTAGCTAGCTTAATTCTTGTCCTTGAGCTGGATTATTCGGAAAAGCGCACATTACTAGCAGGAGAAATTCGAAGTGTGGGATATTTACCGAAGTATGGAATGAAATACATGCTCATTCCACTTACTTTTATTGCGATAGCAATTATATGGACACTCAAAAGCAGATTTCTGCCGTCGGCGTCGCCGTCGCCGTCGCCGTGAGGTTCCGTATGACGTCAATGGAGACGAAATCGCCGCCGCGCGCCGAACGCTGTATGTGCGAGTGAACGGGCGCGAGGGGGCGCGCGCTTTCACGGGGAGTGAACGCACGGCGGAGAATAAACGCGCGTTCTGCGCCGTGCTCGCTTAAGGGCTGCAGAAGTAGGCGTCTCTTTCCTCCTTTACAATCACCATATATGTAGAGCAAACACGCCTTCTTCCGACGCGCGAGAGGCCGTGGGGGAGGGGGGAGGGGGAGGGAAGGGAGGCGACGTTTAGCTGCGGCACCAAGTGCCTATTTATATCAGAGGCTCCGGCAAGAGTCACCAACGCCGCACGCATTTTGAGCGAACGCGGGGAAAACGCCGACGGCGTCGACAACAGTTGTGCGTGTTGCCGGTGCTACTGCATGTCCAAGTTTATACAGCTGATAAAGCTAATATTATTACTGCGTATAGCTCTCTACAAATTTGCTATCGTAATTGATGCTTCGCCTTTCAGGTGAAACTGCGACAACTTTTTATTGCGATAGCAATTATATGGACACTCTAAGCGTATTTCTGCCGTTGCCGTCGCCGTGAGGTTCCGTATAAAGGCCCAACCGCATGCACGCGATATTCAAGCGGCAGCGACAAGCGACGCGACAGGCACACCCTGTCGCGCTGTCGTGTCGCGGCGCGGAGCAACCACATGAACGCGACATCGCGAAAAAGAGTAGCGACGGATTTACATTGTTGTGCGAATAAATGTTATCGTGCGCGCGTAAAGAAATCTCAATTTTAACAAAAGGTCAATGTTTTATCTAGACCTAGCTAAAATATGTTATCATCCCCAGTGAAAATCCGTCCCATGCATCCCCAGTGGAACTTCGTCCCATGCCGCCAGCGTAAGCTGCCGTGGCGCCATCTGTTGGGTAAACCTTAAAACACTTTCTCGGCTCTCGGTGGCGTCTCAGGCCTAACAGCGTCCAAACAAACAACCGATCTCAATAATAACGACAAGAGAGCGCCGATACTTAGTCTTCAGCTAGCGATGAGGTGAAGCGATGACTGATTGTACTATTTATTTTTTGCTGTCACAGCAGAGAGCAAGTTGCAAGAGCGAATTCAGATCGAAGCGGGCAGACTGATTGCTGCCATGTTGTTGTGCAATCGCTGTCCCCAGCGGATGTCGTCGCGCTGACTTCCGGGCGACAAGCGATATTTTCTGGCTGCCCAGAAACCGGCGACACGACCAGCGACAGCGACGGATAGCCCTCCGCGACGGCAAAACCTGTCGCTCGTCGCCGTCGCTTGTCGTTGTCGCTCGAAAATCGCGTGCATGCGGTTGGGCCTTAAAGTCCTGTGGCGATAAAATCGTCGCCGCGTGCCGTATGCTTTATGTGCAAGTGAAAGAGCGCATGAAAGGCCGTGGCGCGAAAGGCAGTCGTGCGAAAGGCCGTGGGGGGACGGGAGGGAGGGAGGGGAGGAAACGTTTAGCTGCAGCACCAAATGCGTATTTACATAAAAACGTTGCGAGGCGAGAAGGTGGTAAAGACTTCTGACGCCGCTCGCCAAGTGTCCCATTCTGATCTAGTCGAAAACCGCCGAGCCACTCCCAGCGGCGCCGGCAAGTCACCAACGCCGCGCGCGTTCGGTGCGAACGCGCGCAAAACGCCGGCGGTGTCGACAGCAGTTGCGCGTTGCTGGTGCTGCTGCATGTTTTACAAGCTGATAAAGCTACTATCCTTACTCCGTATAGCTCTCTACTAATTTGCTGTCGCAAATGATGCGGCGCCTTTCGGGTGAAACTGCCACATTTTTTTTTTCTGGATGAGTACAAGTAAAGTAAAGGGAAGGAGGGAAAGGATACCTGTTTAACTAACCACAGAGAGACACACCGACACGCCGCACGCACGCACGCGCTTTCAGCTCACGCCGTCAAGAAGGTGCAATGAAGGAGGCATTACAGGTTTCGACCTCGCTTTTTTCGCTGCGGCAGCGCAAAACACAGGAAAAGAACAGGAACGAAAGGCAAGAAGAACAGGAACGTGTTACTACCGAGTTGAAATTTGGACTTGTTGGTAAAGCATTCTGATTCAAAGGGCGAGTTCACTGGGGCAAAAAGAAACGACAGTGCTCTGTCTCTCTGATTCTCTCATTTCCTCTTGTCCCACTTAACGTGCTGTTTCAATCAGAGGGTTACTACCATAGAGTTTCTCACTATAACACCTAGAGGGTAAACTGGCGCCACCGTCTATGCGAGTTTCTTAAAGGGCTGCCGTGCCCTCATGGGAATGACGGGATATGTGTCTGCGAGGCTTGTGTTGGCTGGTGTTGTACGAGGCTTCGTCTAAAACGTGGATATGGCTACACAAATAACGCGTTCCTAAAATAAAATCTACATAAAAGACTTTCATTCACCCATATTACATCTCTCAATAAAGTTTACTCACCTACAATGCAGCATCAAGCGAAGAAAAGCAAGAACAGACGACAAGTTGTTCCAAAGCGAGCGAGAATCTTGTCGTCTGCCCTCCAACTTTAGCAACCAGCTGATACTTTTTACATTTCATAGAATTGTTCATCCAATAGTATGTCCTCAGAATTAAACAAAACATGTTTTTGTGTAATAATAAAGCTAAAGCAGTTTTTACGTCCTGTTTTAGCAGGAAATTAATCATTCTGACAGACGGAACGGTGCTAGCCAGGCGCGTCTTCAAGGCGTTCTGGCTCTCCAAGAACGATGCCAATCCGAATCCACAATATACCGGCATTTCCCTCTAGGTTTTTATAGTGTGAAACTCTATGGTTACTACCGCTCCTACTGCAAAGCGCACACACGTCGCTGCAGCCACCGTTGCGAACATTGGAACGACACAGTTAGGGGACAAACCCACAATTCACGGTTGCTCTACAGCTAAAGGCTTTGCCAAGAAGAAAAAAAATAGAAAAGCTATGGCCCCCGTGCAGTGACAGAGTGACAGTTTCAGCATCGGCAGGTTCTCTTTCGTTTTGCTTGTGAGCGAAGCCCATTTTGTTAGACGCCCATTGTTTGGTGGCACAACCCACTTCCCGCTAGGGGTTCCAGCCGTTCTCTCGGTGGCTTTTGAAACTGCAGGTGGCGGAGGAGGCTGTTGCCGACGCTCTTTTCATTTCGGCCGCCTCCGTGTTTTTAGCTCCCTCGGTGGGCAATTTTTCCATCAGCGCCATTCTCTTCTTCGTCGCCTCTCCCCCCAACATCGGGGACAACGTACTTGCCATACCGCAAATTCGACGCCTGTTTTCATACCTTCCTCAGGCTCTTTCCACCTAAACCGAATTCAATCATGTCCCTCGCATTCTCTTTGCAAAGCTGGCGCTCCTGCTGTAGGATTACCGAAAATGCTGCCTAGCACAGGTGCTTCCCATCTCCTCGCCCTCAGTAAAACGCTCGTCGTGAGAGTTTCGGTAGCCTCATTTTGTTTCGTTTCTTTCAGAAGAAGCCCAGCGGGAACACATCACAGATGTTACCGGGGAGTATAATACGGGACCCAAGGAAGCATACATGCTCAAAAAGGCCGTAACAATAGGATAACTGGGCACCTTGTCGAGCTTCGCAGCATCGTGGAAAAGGACGCATGAAAAATGCAGAGACCCGCTACGATGCACTTTTTTTTATGCGATGAAAATGGTCTTTAGAAATCCGAAACGTCGCGTCGAACAGCTGTCTCAAGTCCGTCGCTCTATCGGTATGTGCGGGTTTACGCGGCAGCTCTTCACTTAGTAAACGCTACTGTATAAATGCGGTGGACTTCGAGGATGTATGGCACACCGAATCTGACGCTTTGCCACAATGCTTCGCGGAGCAACGTAAACCTTCTCATCGCTTCGCTGCTCGTTCGCGCGTAAGATTTGTGCCCGTTATTTCCCGCCTCACCGGCCCGCATCTTTCGGTACCATCTGGCGAGGAACTAATGATCTGGAAAAGCACTCTGATGGCGCTGAGCTTATTTCGGTCCCCTTTCAGCAGCCTTACAAGGAAATCTGCGCATGAACGTCAATTTGAGCACGCAGCGTTTTCTTTCAAACAAGAGTATTTACACAAGCTTATGGCCCGTATCATTGCACTTTCATTTCTGTGTAAATGAAAAATAAAATAGAAAAATGGGAACGATAAAATTATATTTCGCTCAGGCCCTACTCTAGCGCAAGATATTTGGCTAAAAATCAAGAAAAGAAGAAGAAAAACGTCGGGACCGTTTAGTTGTTTCATTTGTCATTCAGCAACTGCTGTTCCTTAGCACTTTCAATACCTTTCAAGGGCAGTCAAGAAAGAAGATCTACCGTTCTCATTTCCCGACATGCTTCAGTACTCACTTTTACATCGTTGTTTTTTTCATCTGTGTGTCACGTGGTGTCCTTTAAATGCAATAGACTGGACCATATGTTTTGGTAGCAATAATATATAACCGGCCAATTAAATCTTTAGCTAGGCCGCGCAAAAGTCGCCTCCGTACAAGAGCGCCTTCCGACGGAAAGAAAAATTGCGAATGTTAAGTGCATGCTTGCACAGCACGGGCTTAACCTCCGCCGTCTCATAAATTCTCGTCGTCGTGAGGCGCTGGCAGGCAGGAACCGCTGTGCTTGTGAGGCTTAGCTTTAATTGGCCGACTGTTCGTCTGCACGAAAAGCGAAGCGGACGTCCGAGGTAGTGGGAGGGCTTTCTGCACCTGACGCGGTGACGCGTTTCCTTGCCCTTCCGGAGCTCTACCTTTAAAGTGACACGCCTGCAATCAAGCCACTCAAGTCGGGTGCACTTTTTTTCTCTTCCCATCGTGTACACGCCGGCCAGGAGCCAACGTGTTGACGACAAAGCAACTGGAATTACTTGTGAGCGTATACTCTCGTCTGAAGTACAGATAAACTGCAACACGTATCGGCGTTTCCTAAAAAGAAATCATGTGAAGAATGACTCATATGCCTAAGGCGCATGTGGCACTTGTACGTGCGCTTACATGTGCGGCGTTACATGGGCTTCTATGTGTGAATTTATACGTGATATTTATATGGGCAATGTTACATATTCAGTCATAACTACAATTTTACGCCGAAAACATTTTGATGCTCGGTGGTAGGTTATACAAATGTATTATGGCAAAGAGAAAGTACAGAAAGTTAGTCTTTTATGTCATATCACCGTCGATATCATACTACTTGAATGACTTCCCTTCTGGACATGCGCTCCTCCCATGTTAAGTAACTTTGATTTCATTTGTCTTCCCAACCTTTGAACATGAGCTCCAAGATCTCTGAATTGACCAGAAAGCGAGGTGGTGGTGCCTTGGCTTGCGCATTTTCCAGTGAGCCCTCTGTACCCCTGACGCCGTTTCATGTATTGGACAGGCGACTGAAATTCGATACAGTGGCCAGCCGCTATGAAGCTCAGGCATGGCGGTGGAGGCTGTGAGCTTGGCCTCGGTCCCAGCTGATATTACTCACATTTGAGACTAGATTTTCTTGGGTTATCTCTCCTGCAGAACGCGACATACGAAGTTCCCTCCCCCTTTTCTGCCTGTTTTGCTGCAGGCATGTTATGAGGCATAATGATTGGCACGTGTTATATGTGTGCGCAGTAATCACACATATAGTAATCACATATAGAGGTGTTACTGTGGCGGAGACCGGCTTGCAGATAGATACAAGAGCGTTCTAGTTGAAACGCCGGAGAATCCAATGTTAGGTGGCCGGCATCTGTTTCTGTTGCTGAAGGAAATATAGTTTCGACATGTTTATCGGGTAGAAAACGCGGCTAGTTCCGAGTGCAGGAGAAAGCCGGTGCTGCATTTTTACATCACGCAATTGGCGCCATCCATACTGTATAGTCCTCTGGCTACACTGACAGCATATGTCATATTTGGTATAGCATAGTTGCGAGTGGGTTGTGCGTTGAGAATGCAGCGCGCCCCAATTTATTCACCCGGACAGCATTCTCAGGAGGCGTACTGCTCTGAAACTAAAACCTACGCCGAGCCAGTTTTGCCGTCACGTGCGCTTCAGACCTTAATTGAGGCGCCTGAAAAGATTGCTCATTCACTCCACAAATTTTAACGTCGAGCCTATAAAATAATTTGCAATTTAATTCACAAGAGACCGAATTCACTAGGCTTTCCGTTCGTAAGCGCCACTTTTCATTGACTTGTGGTCTTCGCTAATCATAAGTCTTTTCTCATGACTGAGTACAATTTACTTTACGAACAATTATAGCGTAAGAGCTTTTTTGAATACGCGCCCAGATTCGTTGCATCCGCAACAAAAGGCGTCAAAAATGTCGTGAAACCGTTCTTCCATGCGCGCATGTGATGAACACTGTGGTTGCTCCGTTTGCATTGGGTGCTCAACTCGAGTGTGTGAAATAAAACTGCGCAGAATAAAGCGCATGCGCTGGGGAAATGGAGGTCAAAGTCAAAATAGAAGTTGAATGTTACGACTTAGTTCCGTGTGCCCCTTTAGTTCGCTGCAGCAGATGGTTACACGATGAGACGCTATACCCCTCGGTGTTTCCTACGACATTGACCCAATGCGCGTGTTTCTTGTCGTTCGCATCCGTGCACAATACCTCAATTCCGCAGTGGTTTTTGCGCTCCAGGCGCCTTTAACTACAAGACTTCCGTGTTTACAGATGCTCCCGCTGGCAGCACAGCCCAACAACATCAACGACTCTGCAATTACACGGTTCCGCTCTAGCGCAGCGTCTCATTACCAGAGACAAACACTGAAAATCACAAAGTCATTAAGTAAACTCACACGCGATTCGACTGCACGTTCATGGTACATCAGGGATCTCTTGGGGTGGGAGCGCACGGGCTGAGCCTTGTTTATCTGTGCCACTGGTTTGCTGCTGCCAAGACAAGCAGTAGCCAATGTGTGCACCAACGTCGTACTCGCTCATCCGACTGTTGTCATGCTGGATGAAATTTGCTTCGATGGACTTACTAGTCTTATCAATTCAACGAACGAAAACTTTAAAAATAATCATCAATATATATACGCTTATAAGAACGTGCCAGAGCACATTCTTCTTTCGCTATGAACCAAAGCGCCATTTTCGGGGGTATCGATCTCTCTTCTCGGGACCCGTTCATTTTCATCCGGTCTGGCAAAAGAATTCGCCAAGTGTGTCGCCCAACAAACCACGACATGCTTTCTGGTTAGCTGGCTAGTGTGTGTCTTTAGACCTACTCATCCTGGATTGCGCAATTTAAAGATGTTCCTTAATGAACTAAATTGCAGTAATAATGAGCAAATTTTGTACAACTATTCTCATAGGACAGATGAAAAAGTTGAAAAACTGCCTAAATGAAGCAAGAAGATGAAGGGTTGTGTGCGGGACATCCAAGGAAATGGCGGATGCATTAACTTATTGGATCACTCCAGCGGTAAGGGTCTTTGACAGTATTTAATTAGTAATTATCACAGAGCTATCAATGCCCTCCGCCAACATTGGGAATACCAACCCCAAAGACCGAATTCTTGCCTTCGCTTGTCCTAGGTACATTGGCTAATTTTCAACCCTCCCATTTCAACCTGGCGATGTAATAGTTTTATCATGCCAGTACTCCCCTTCCCGCAAATAAAACTTCACTGTTGCAAAAGGAACCACGGAAAGCACCCAAAAACTATCCCGCGAGAAACGTGACAAATCTTTTTCATTTTATTTCTTATTTTATTTATAAATACTGCCACCCCGATATGCTGTTTTAGCAGAGTGGGGTTACATTTGTGGGTTTTGCAAATTGGCAAACAACTGTAACGAAAAGAAATACAGGAAAGGGAAGTACGCATTTCATGTGCACAACGTTAAAACACAGCTATGATATTCTGATGGAGAGTAAACGCAAGTACTGGAGCTAGGCAGGTTATGTAATTCGAAGAGCAGATAACCGGTTGTCTGGTGGATTTGGATTAAGAGAATAGATGGGCATGAGCCTTGGTAGCAGCTGATAGATTGACGAGCCTATAGAAAATATACGCAGTGATCACATAAGCATGCAAACGTTACTAAGGTACAAAGTTACCTAATAGATTGAGCCACAAAGTACGGGCTCGTGGTCGTGACGCCATCGTGGCCATTGCGTCGCCGTTATTCTAGCTTTGTCATCCGACAGCCATCATGCCGTCATCGTCAAGTCATCGTCGTAATACAGTCGTCATGCATTCATTGTCACACCACCATAGCGATGCCGTCGGTGTGGTTCAGTCGTTATTAATCCACCTTTGTGATCTGACTCTCGTCACGCTGTTGTCGTGCCGCCTTCTACTCCAACCCAGTGGTTCACGTGGTCTAAAAGCTTGGGCCACAAGGTTCAGCGTCGTGATGTCGCTGTCGTCATTCCATCGTCATCATTCCAGCTTTGTCATCCGGCGTACTCTGGTCATGTCGTCGTCATCACGGCGTCATCGCCACGCGGTTGTCGTCATGCCTTCGGCGTCAAGCTGACGTATTATCATCGTCATCCCTTCAGTAACATCCCATTTTCGCTATGCTATCGTCGTAATACCGCCTTCGTCGCTCCATCGACGTCAATATTTCTACGTAATTGTATTGTAATCAGACCGTCATTAAGTCTTGATTATGCCGTCCTTTTCATGCCATCGTAATCAGGCAGTCGTTATCATGCCTCCATTGTCAGACCTTCGTCGTAATGTCATTGTGGTCGTACCATCATCGTCACTCGAAATAGAGTGTACTAGAATGGGGGATTGGGTCCAGCCTTGGCAAGAGCCGAGGGTGAAGCAAAAAACGTGGAAATTGTGGCGGCACTGCCGTCGCCTTATTCGGAATCTCCGGGCAATAAACGTTGGCTCCGGTTGTTTCGGCAGCGCTCATTCGCTGATGTGAGTTCACGGGCTGAGTAGCTGCCGTCTGCTCGAAGCACCATCGTTGTTGCTTCGTTTGCATTCTTTCCGCTGCTCTTTTTCCATTTTATTTACATTAGATTGGTGGGGAATAATATCAGTGTTACCGCCACCGAGTATCCGTCTGTCAAAGCTCCATGCAGTGCGGTAGGGTCTCCGACGCGACAAGCGTCCGGCCGGCGCGCGGGGCCGCTAATTCGGGAGAAAGCGACGGTGGCGCCACCAACTATTTAACAAAAAAAGGCTCAGCGGAGAGCCTGCGTTGGACCCACTCCTCCAATCTACTCCAGCTTCGTCCTCCGAATCTCCTCATGCCGTCACCATGACGCAAACGTCGTCATACAGCTTTCTATGCATACATCGTCATGCTATTGTAACGATACACTCGTCATTATCCCATTGCCATGCCACCATTCTCCCTGCATCGTCGTCAAGCATCTGCTGCCATGCATCCGTTGCTATGCATCCGTTGCCATGCCTCCTCGGACTCCCGTCGCGGTCGTTCTGTCGTCATCATTGTAACTTCGGCATCCGAGCCTCGTCATGCCGTCGAAGTCGTGCCCTCTACTCCGACCCAGTAATCCAAGTTGAGTTATAGCTTGGGCCAGTAGGTATGTGCTCGTGGTCGTCATGTCGTTGTGGTCCTTGCATCGTCGTCATTCAAGCTTCGTCATTTCGACTCTCATGATGGCGTCTCCCTCACGCCACCTTCGTCATACAGTCCTCGTGCATTCCTTGTCACACCGCCATCGCGATTGCCGTCATGGTCCTTCAATTTTCGTCATTCCAGCTTCGTGATCTGACACTTATCGCGCTTTCGTCGTCGAACCTTCTACTCCCGAGTCCGTGTTGTCGTTTTATCATTGTCATCCCTTTAATAACGTCCTCTGAGTGTCATCATGCCATCAGCGTCATACCGCTTCCGTCGTTCAAGCAACGTCAATTCGTCATTCTATTGCAATCATAATGTCATTCAATAGCGATTATGTCGCCCTTGTCACGCAGTCATCGTCAGAAAGTCGATATTCTGCATCCGTTGTCAGACCATCGTTATCACGGCGTCGTGGTTGTGCAATCGTGGCCACACCAGCTTCGCCCTCCGATTCTCGTCATGCGGTCGTGGTCACGCCCTTGTCATCCCACACTCGTCGTCATCCTATTGTCCTTATGCCGTTGTCACGCCATAAGGACAATACAAACACAATTTAGGAATCTACCTCTTCTCATCACGCCGTCGGCGTTATACAGGTTTGTCGTTTCATTATTATAATTCCTTTTTCGCCATTCCATCGTCACTGTGTTGGCGTCATACATCCGTCGCCGTGCTTCCATGTTCATGGGCGACATTGGCAAGCGAGTGTCATAGCAAAGTGAAACGATATCGAAGTATATCGCCTATTGCCTGAAGCAACGAAAGTCTCATAACTAACACTACACGTCTTAACCTTTAATTCAGAGCTAGGAATATGGTCTGTCGCTGCATTACTCCAATGCTATTCGATTTACCGATGACAGTCATGGTACGTGAGATGAGCACTCTCGGAATTTTACATCGAAGCTGTATATGGCTAGCCGGTTCGTCCGTCTGTCGCCTGTATGCAGAAACTATCATCATCTGCAACGACTATAGCGTCATCATCTTCTTCCACAGCTGGCTCGTTGGTGCCTTCGAACGCGCTCGTGCCACTGCTCCCGCGTTCGTCGTCGTCGCGTTCTTCCACAGCTGGATTCGTTGCCGCTCATCATTCTAGCGTAGAATTTCACTTCTCTTCTGTCGTCCTACTGGGGAGGCCGTGTTTACGGGGTTATGAGCCATTGCTTAAGTGGGTATGAGCCATTCATAGCCTTACGTGACGGACACATTTAATTTTGAAGTAATTTAATTTTGACGAATCGCGAGCGGCAATGCGACAATGGCGGACTGCGGGCATACCGTCAGTGACGTCGTTTTCTCTGTCGCAGCCGGACGTGTGTGTAACCTTATTAAGAAAGACAAAGATGTAAACAATTATTTAGAAAGACGGTAATGTAGCGTTCGGATTAACCCGGTAATAAACACCGGGGCCGCACGTTCCAGCTTCACTGGTTAACCATCTGTATGGAGTGCTTGGGCGGTGATATTCTTGCAGTGGCTGCATTCGCAATTAGAAACAGTTCGGTGTTTCTTGACCGATTTTTGTAAAAAATTTTATTTATATAAGCTCAGTCCTGAATGAAAAAAAAGTATTCACCCTAAGCTACAAACAAACCACGTACTCATACGGCTGCTCACACGTTTTTTTTTCTTTTTTTTTATCATGTCACATACGTAAAGAAAGAAACTCGCGAGAAGAGCTATATGCTGCATTTACGATTTAAATTATACCGTGTTGTCTCTTCCACACCCATACCGTCAGAAATTGACACGTGAAACAACTCCGAAAGTGCAAGTGTCGTCATGTTATGCAGTGCTGCCTCCTGTGTATAAGCTTCGCTTTCACTCACCCACGGGATCATTGAAGGAGTCTCACGTGAGGCCGAACAAGCCTGAGGGTGGACCCAGCCGATCCTAAGGAGCTTAAGGACGCCGAGATACAACCAAGAAAAAGAAATGAACGTAAGAGTGTTGGGACCTCATCAGCAGGAAAGGTAGAAGGTCCTAGCTAGCGAGCTATTAATGAGACGAGCAATTAGCGGAGAAAAAAAAGCGTACACTACGGTAACAAAAAAAAAAAAACAAGGAAGCTAGTGAGGGTGATGAGACTCGAAGGACGAGAAGTCGAGCGATGAAGATGGCATAGAGCAGTGCTTGACATCAGCAAACAGAAGCGGATGAAGAGGATTAACCGAAATCCGAACCACCAAGACGGTACGTGTGTTCCTTGGCAATCTACTTCTTTTTTTCCAGGGCATTACGTGGGCGGCATTCGTGCTCGCCTAATGGTTGTTCGACCACTTACTCGTGTAGTCAAACGTTCAAACGGACCATCTTATGAACCGCTGTCTTCAGAACTGCGTCGTGCAAAGGGATATATTCTGCAGTATTTGTTTGTTTGATGGCCGCACTCTCGCTTTCATAAGCAACTTGCGGCTATACAACGTGGTGCATGCAAAAGAGAGTGCTAAGGTTGATGCCCATTCCACTGCTGCGTCAGTGGGCTAATCGCAACTTTCGCGCGCGCATGTGAACTCACTTTTTAATGCGAAAGCATTCTTTTGAGAGTACACGCGCTCCTTCACGCGAAAGGTCATGCGAAAACTGTAATGCCTTGCATCTGCACAAAAATTCGTAATTTGGGAAGTTAAGACATTTAATCATTATAATGAGTGTAAATGTAGCTGATCGGTAGCTTCATAAGCGCCAAGGGCCAGTCTACGCCGAAAAAAAAAGAAATTTCATCAGAGAGAATACCCATAACGATATATAAGGCTCCATAGAAACTGCATGGGGGTGTTTGCAGTAGGTGTGCATTAACTGAAATTCGGGGATGGGTCAACTTGACCATTAGGGGTGGGTGAACTTGAAGTTATGAGGTGGCCTACTAAAATTTAAGGGTGGGCCAACTTGAAGTTTGAGGGTGGACCAACTTGAAAGTTGTGAGTGGGTCAACTTGAAATTTTCGGGTGGGTCAACTTGAAATTTTTAGGTGCGCCAACTAAACTTTGTTAGTAGGCCAACGTAAAACTTGGGGGTGGGTCAACTAGAAATTTGGGGGTGTGCGAACTAGAAATTTGAGGGTGGGCCTGCTTGAAATCTCTGAGTGCGCCAACTTAAATTTAGTTGCACTCTTTGGACATATCTGGCCCTTGCGGCATAAAAATCAATCTATTATCATCATCAACTTAAATTTAAGGGTGGGCCAACTGAAATGTGTGGGTATGCTTCCGCATACTTAGATAAATATACCGGAGTTTGTGCATTATTTTAAGCAAATTTTTGCTAGGCGTCGTGACGCACGCGCCAATTGTTTCAAAATGCTTGTTGGCATTGGCACGAGGGAAGCATCTGTGCATATTTGGATAATGGTTAGAGCATCTGTTGTTATGCTTGGGGATTCTGGCTCAATCCCACCATTGGACAAGTGTGGACAAGTGGCCCGAAATGACAAGTTACCCGAAATGGCGCGCCCGACAGGAACATATACATGGTGCCCCAGCTATCGTTAGCGAAGCTGTTAAAACAGCAGGCAGATTGATCGACGTACGAATCATGTGCGTGCGTGTGTGTGTGTGTGTGTGTGTGTGTGTGTGTGTGTGTGTGTGTGTGTGTGTGTGTGGTGTGTGTGTGTGTGTGTGTGTGTGTGTGTGTGTGTGTGTGTGTGTGTGTGTGTGTGTGTGTGTGTGTGGTGTGTGGTGTGTGTGTGTGTGTGGTGTGTGTGTTTGTGTGTGTGTGTGTGTGTGTGTGTGTGTTGTGTGTGTGTGTGTGTGGTGTGTGTGTGTGTGTGTGTGTGGTGTGTGTGGTGTGTGTGTGTGTGTGTGTGTGTGTGTGTGTGTGTGTGTGTGTGTGTGTGTGTGTTGTGTGTTGTGTGTGTGTGTGTGGTGTGTGTGTGTGGCGCTGTGCGTTTTGGTCGAGGTACAAATATGAGTAATAAAGAGCAGTATGTTATACGAAGCAATTCTTTTATTTACGGTAATTTACAGACAGGCCGTATATTATGCACACATATTCACATGCACTACATCATTTATGTATTATTTGTTGAAATTATCATGACTAATCTATAGTGTCGGTACGGTGGCTAGATGTATAGGTGCGCCGACCGGCGCGCCTGGAACGTAGTTCACGCTTCTCCGCGTCATGGCGAAAATTGGCGCTGCGGTCAGTAGAACGGTTCCGCAGCGCTCGTCGTCTGCAACAGCTGGCCAGGTGGCGAGCAAAAAAAAAAAAAGCCCGTATTGCAATAGTTGTATGTCGTCTGTTCGTGTCAGTTTCAAAGGTGAAGAGCTCCGAGTCTCTCGTACTGCTTGCAGGTTTCTAAGCGATGTGGAATGTTCCAGGTCAGAAAAACTACCGACGAGATTAGCGGCGGCATTGCTCCACCAAAGACCACCAAGGAGACTTACTGCTTCGCTCCGAAGTGCAAGTCGGACTCTAAATTTGTGAGAAAGAGTACTGAAATTTACGAATCTGGCAAGGTCTCCTGACAGCGGAAATGTTCGCCACGGACTGCTCAGTAGCTTGCTCAGTATCAGCGACGTTAATGAGCAAGCGGTACACCGAAAAGCGTACGTCCATGAGCTCCTCGACGTTGTAATTTTGCAAGCAGCACATGAGGTGCTCAACACCTGCGACATCGAGCTCCGCTGTGCTGCTATAGCGAAAAGAAAAGTGACTCTAGGCTTATTTATATATAGCAGGCTATGTAGCAAAGAAGTTCCTGCAAAGAACCAAGTGTTCCGATTGCTCAGGGACATTACAGAATTCAACAGAATGAGTAGGTCAGGGCTGTTGCTCTCTTCTGCACATGAGTAAGGCAGGGCTGTTGCTCCCTTCTGAAGCACTAAAAAAAACTGGTAACATCACTCGAAGACGCTTTCACGCTGTGCTTCAGTTTAAATTAGTTACGAAGGAACCGTATCGCCGACTTTGCATCCTTTCTGCAGCTGAATCCTCCGAATTTGATCGGCTATGAGTTAATCAAGAGCTCCCAAACGATGTTGTGAAGTTCTATTCAATTACACGCCTTTACTTTCTTCTCAAGGGCGAGAACATGGCGCCCGAAAGCAACAGAGAGAAGAGGAAGCACCTGAAGCTGAGGCTTGTGCTGTGAATAACGTTATGATGTGGTGGACTAACGTTGCGACCTTGCTGGCGCTAGGCTATTTATGTTGGTGCGTCTGCTGACTCAAGTTAGGAGAGCTTTTATTGTATTTTAATTATATTTGTGAATCTAGTCCAAGACGTATTGCTTTATTTTATTGCAAACAAGCAGTGAACCATATGCACTTACTAACACAATTCGTCTCATAACAATTTAAATACCGTAACTGAGGCAGCAATAAACACAATAGCTGGATTTCTCGAAATTGAACCATTAGAACTCACTAAATATCGCGTAAACACGTTTCCATATACCGTATAAAACCATTGCAGTATTGTTTTATGCATAGAAAAAATGCATCCACGTCTTTAATTCAATGGGCGGGAGCGCCACGTTTATACCAATAAATGTGACCAATTACCAAGCTAGAAAATTGACTTCAGCATATCGTGTTTTTTGTCTAGCCGACAGTAACAAATTCCCCATTCCGGCTTTGCGGCATTATATAACGTGTACTTCAAAGCTAAAATCAGAGGCATCGATACTATCAAACACGCTGCTCGTCTACACAGCGCAGCCGACGTTGCGCGCAGCTGAACCGTTATACTGTCCGCAGCGCCACTTCTGCGTCATGATGCGGAGAAGTGGTGAACTACGCTCGGTGGGCACACCTACCCATCTAGCAACCGTAGTGTCGGGTTACACTGGTGGCGTTTTGGGTGCGTCGGTTTCTTTTAGTGCAACTGTGGATCGAAACGAGCCAAGCGTCTCAATGCGCTGGCTTACCCGCAAGAAAGGATGTTCTACGCCGCTTGTCAACGCATGCGTCTGTGCCATAAGGATTTTGAATATCATGCTTGCGGGCTTAGAGGTTCTGTGCTCGGATCCTGTCATCGGGCAATCATTTCCCAATTCCCATGCTGGCTAAATCGCCCTGCTTGCACCTTCCATAAACGCTAGCGCCACAGTTCTCTCTAGTAATTATTGTACGAAACTCTATGCTTGGTGCGGTAAACTACTTCTACACAGCAGCATTCCTAGATGACGCCACCACGTGAAACGCGTTCGGCGTCAGAGGCCAGATACATACAAAAATGTGCCTCGAACGCGGCAAGAAAGTTGCGCTTTAAAAATCTGCTGGAATATACGAAATGAAACCAACGGTGTTCGGGAAAAAAATGGTCGAAGGCGAAACATCAGTTGCGATAGCAAATTAGTAGAGAGCTATACGGAGTAAGGATAGTAGTGTTATCAGCTGTATAAACTTGGACATGCAACAACACCAGCAATGCGCTGAACTGTTGTCGACGCCGTCGGAGTTTTGCCCACGTTCGCACCGAACGCGCGCGGCGTTGGTGATTGTTGCCGGTGCCTCTTGGGGTGGTTTTCGACGATATTAAAACGGAACACCCGTCGAGCAGCGTCGGAAGTCTTTACCACCTTCTCGCCTCCCCTCCCTCCCTCCCGTCCCTCCATGGCCTTTCGCGCCACGGAAGAAGTCGCGTTTGCTCTCCACCGTGCGTTCGCTCCCCGTGAAAGCACGCGTCCCTCGCGTGCTTTCCCTCGCACATACAGCATACGGCGCGCGGCGACCATTGCATCGCCGTTGACGTCATACGGAACCTCACGGCGACGGCGGCGGCAGAAATCCGCTTTGGAGTGTCCATATAATTGCTATCGCAATAAAAAAAAAAACATAATTAAACAGAAATTGTAGTGCTAAAGGGGCCTGAATGCGATATTACAGCACGCAATATAACAGCTTGTCGGCAAAATGTCCCGTTCATAATTAAGCAGTTAGAAAGCTAAATAATTGTTATTTTCAATCTAGCCAGGTAACTGCCATGTACAAAGCACTCTGGTGGCGGATGGAGGCTGGCAATCTAACACCATATGGCCTCATAATAGCATATTGTTAGCTAACGTTAGCTCGGACGTACTGTATACCTAACTTGCCGCACTACCGCAAGGAGCCTGGTATGGTGCAAGCAAAAGACTCATTTAGGGGGATCCTGAACCACCCTTCGGCCTTGGTGAAGAAACGCAGCCCGCGAATAGCATACGCGGCTGTGCACATCTTAGCAACTTTTTGCAGTCGTGCGCGACGCGCGGAGCTGACGACTGGAGCGCGAAGTCGCCTTTTTCTCAAACACTCTCTTTTCAAATGAGGCCTTCTCCACACCCGCTTCGAAGCTGCCGTCCGCTTGCATATATCTCATATGCAATATTCCTATAGACGGCTGCTATTGGCTGATAGCTGACAATAATAAAGAAGGGTGTTGGCTTAGCCCGTTTCTCCCTAATCTTTAATGTATAAACTAAGCCTTCTTAACCTTCTATAAATCCTTTTAAGTGGATCGAACGTTTTCTAACTGATCGCTGACAATTTGCCATTACTAATGGTTTTAATTCTCCTTTCTCTGATGCGAGCTCTGGTGTACCACAGAGTTCAGTACTGGGTCCATTTTTATTCCTCATATTCATTAACGACCTTCCTTCTACAATCTTGTGTTCAGCTGTTCGCTCATTACTATGTGATTTTTCGTGAAATAAATAACTATGATGACAAAAAAATTTTACAAGCTGAACTGAACACTGTAGATAATTGGTGAACGAATGGTAAATGGAGCTTGCTATTAATAAATGTAAAGTGTTAAGGGTACCTCGTACAACTTGTGCTTCAGCGACATATTACCTGAATAACAGTGCGCTTGAATCTACCAACTGTGACAAGTAGATTGGTGTTCATATAACAAGTAATCTCACTTGGAATGTTCATACTGATTACGTAATTAACACAGGTAATAGGATATTAAGTTAATTGCACTGAAATATTTCTTCCGCTCCATCTACCCTATGTAGGAACAAGCGCGACAAAGAAGAGGACGAAGCTCGTGCTTGGGACCACGCGCAACAGCAGCTAACCCACGGAGTCGTTTCACGGTTTATTCATAATAAACCCTTTTCCTATGGAACGGGAGGCTTGATTTCCTTCAAGTGGTGCCGAAACTCATCGGAACAGCGAACTACATCGATGGTACCAAGGTAATCGCCTTCCTGCCTACCGATTCATCGTACCGACCTTTGGCTGCTCATCGCGGAGTCCAACCATGGAAGCGCTCAAGCTCAAGCGCAAAGCCGAGAGATCGCAGCTAACGCGGCTTATTAACGACATCGAATCAACGCTTAGCCAAGACAGTGTTACGGAAGAGCAGCTTTGCATCCTTAGCGAACGCCTCAATCATCTTCACACCGACTTGAGGGCAACTGACTCCGACATCGTACCTCTGCTCTCTACCACGGAAGCTGAAGCAGAGTTTGATCGGGTTGTCGATTACAATGATCGAGCCACAGCGACGTCCGCGAAGCTCAAATACCGTATACGTCAGATTCATGAATCACTCAACCGTACGTCATCGTCGACGTCAAACGAACCCGTTCAACGCACGCTGCAACCCGGTGTTCATCTTCCGAAGATCGAACTTATAAAGTTCAATGGTCGACCATCAATGTGGCCGCCTTTTTGGGAACAGTTCAACCAAGTGATCCACAACAACGGTGGCCTCACCGACGTCGACAAGTTCACCTATCTACGCTCAGTCTTGACCGGCGACGCGGCATTGGCGATCGCGGGACTTCCAGCAACTGCGAGCTGCTACAGTGATGCCCTGGACATTCTAAAGCGGCGCTTTGCTAAGGACGACTTGATCATTCAGGATCACATGCAGCGCCTCATCGACTTGCAACCCGTTCGATCCCCCAATGACCTTCGTGGCCTTCGAAGCCTCTACGACACTGTGCAGTCCCAGACACGTGCCCTCAAGACTCTCGGGATATCGGAAGATAATTATTCTTCAATGCTCTACCCCATTCTCCTGAAATCGCTTCCTCACGATATTGTCCTCGATTTCAACAAGGACCATCGCACGCCAGAGTTCCGAGGAATGGGGAGGAGCTGGAAGCACTGGCGAACAAGCACAGCGCACCCAGCAACAGAAGGCGAGCATTAAGTCTTTGCTGCTTTTTATTCAAACAGAAATAGAGTCTCGAGAACGAACAGTCCTGCATGTTTCTGTACAAGAGGACGCGTTGAAGAGCAAAGATAAAGAATTTCGCACTACCGCGACATCCACTTCGCGACCTTTATCCTTAACGAAACAGCCGTGCCATCAACGCTCAACCACAGAGTCTTTGACCTCATCCGCTAAACCCGTTCGTCAAAAAAAGGACTGCTTTTTCTGCGAATCAACGACCCATTGTACAGAGCAGTGCGACTCGGCAATTCCTCTCGAGGAAAAGAAAAAACGCCTTCTAGGTGCACGTCGCTGCTTCCGTTGTACCCTGGAGCATCACGTAGCAAAAAATTGCATAAGAAAGGTAAAATGTGGAAAGTGCAATCGGCGCCATGCGGAAACAATGTGTGACCCAAGGTTGATGAAATCGACCGCCGGACCCCAGACATTCCCTAAACAGGTACAACTCGAGATGACTGGAACTGGCACGTCCAAACGGCTCATATACCTACAAACAGCTGTTGCTTGGGCAGCCGGCCAGGATAGTAAAATGCTGGTTCGCGTTTTATTGGATGGAGGCAGCCAGCGCACTTTTGTGACCGAGCAATTGGCTGAGAAACTTAATTGTCAAGTTCTCGATCGCGAGTGTCTTACAGTAGGACATTTTGGAGGGCATCATGACGAGAAGACTTTCCGACGAGTGTCTATCACTCTGAGTTCAGTGCATAGTTGCAAGACACTGTTGATCGAAGCTCTCGTCACGACCAAGATCTGCGACCAATCCATTCCGCGACCGAGTGGAGACTTTACTGACAAGCTCGAGCACCAAGGTTATTACTTCACCGATAACGATCAAGCTGAAAGCCCAAATGCTGTCGATGTCTTAATCGGCAGTGACTATTACTGGTCATTTGTCACGGGCAACGTACGGAATTTGGAGAACGGACTTAAAGCTGTCGAGACATCCTTAGGCTGGACTCTGCACGGACCAGTAGCCTCTTGTGCTACCGTCACACACTGCAACGAGACAATAGTACTGAAAGCGGCAGTGGAAGAATTTAAGATCACCACAGATAATTACTGGGACCTAGAAATTATGGGGATTAAACCCGAGGGACATAACAAGACACAGGACGCAGACCCAGTTTTGGACTTCTTCAAAAGCACAGTCAAGATGGAGAATCGTCGCTACGTAGTTTCACTTCCATGGAAACCGACAATTCTCAACCACAACAATCGAGAAAACGCACAGACGCGTTTAAATCAACTTCTTCGAAAGCTACGCCGATCCCCTCAGCTTCTGCAAGAATATGATGCTGCCATACGTAAATACGCCAACGATGGTGTAGCCGAGAAGGTCACTGACGATAATACAGAAAACCCAGTGTATTATATGCCACACCATGCAGTAATCCGCGAGGACCGTACTACAAGAGTAAGGGTGGTCTTCGATGCTTCTTCACATGAAAAAGGAGAGCTCTCGCTCAACGACAGCCTGTACTCCGGACCAAACCTCAATGCCGATCTCATAGGACTGCTACTTCGCTTTAGAAAGCATCGCATTGCTTTAGTAGCAGACATCGAAAAAGCGTTTCTGCAAATAAGCATCACCAGCACAGACCGAGACGCTTTGCGCTACCTGTGGTTGGAGAAAGCACCCAAGCCAGATCAACCGTTGTCTAACGTTGGCATCTGGCGTATGACCAGAGTACCATTCGGCACGACCTGTAGTCCCTTTCTTTTGGCGGCGACCATCCGTCATCATCTGGATCAAGCGTCGTCTGCTTACCCCGAAACTGCAAAAAGGCTGTGGGGTTCCATATACGTTGACGACATTTTAACAGGAGCGGACTCCGTTGAAGAGGCGTCCAAACTGCGGTCAGAAGCCACCGAGATATTCGCAAGTGCCTCTATGAAGCTACACAAGTGGGCTTCGAACGACCCACGCGTTCTTGGCACAGAATCGACGCAACCTCCGGAGTTACCTCTCGGACAACTGACAGGAGTACTGAAAGTCCTGGGATTGGTATGGCATCCTGACACCGACGTACTGTCGTTTAGTCCGGGAAACGCTATAGAGTTTGTTCAACAAAGAACTGATACCAAGCGGTTCATGCTACAAACGACCTCTCGCCTATACGACCCTCTCGGTATGCTGACTCCTTTTACAATAAGGATGAAGATATGTTTTCAAAACCTTTGGAGAAAAGGCGTTGACTGGGAAGAACCTTTGCCACTGGACGCTCTACACGAATGGAAGAGTTGGTGCAATGAACTTCCACAGCTCTGTGACATTGAAATTCCTCGGTACTACCGACAGGGCGTACATGGGCTTGGCGACAAATACGCACTCCATTTTTTCGCTGAAGCCAGTAAATCAGCCTACGGTGCCGTTTGCTACATTTGCACAGCAGGCAGTACGAACGACAAAAGCTCAACGATAGTCTTGTGCAAGTCCAGGGTGGCCCCAATGAAAGAGACAAGCCTTGCCAGACTCGAACTACTAGCCTGTCTCGTCTCAGCACGAATGTACGAGTACGTGCGTCAAGAGCTATCCGAGGACATTACATCAGTGCAGTTTTGAACTGACTCAATGATAGCACTGTACTGGATTACCGGTGATCCTAAGAGATGGAAAGACTTCATTCGCCATAGGGTAACGGAGATTCAGAGTAAAACGGACATCACATTGTGGAGACACTGCCCTGGAAAGCAAAATCCTGCTGATTTTTTGACAAGAGGAGTTTCGGCCCGTGAATTGACAACAAACTCAGCCTGGTGGACAGGACCCCATTGGCTTACTTGTGAAGATAATGAATGGCCACCACACCGTAGACCGAACTCAACCGATCTTCCACCGAGTGTCACGGAGGAGCGTACTCATCGGGTACCATGCTTGCAAGTCGCCATGCAAGCCGAACCACCTATTATAGACATTCACAACTACAGCTCTCTTACTCGACTACACCGTGTTACAGCTTGGATACTGCGATTTACCTCGAAGTTGAAGCGGAAAAGTGTGTCCCGGGGAGCCCTGAATACAGAAGAACTACAAGCCGGCGAACTATACTGGATAAAGAAGGTTCAAAGCTCAGCCTTTTCTCCTGAAATTGACCGCGTCTCCAAAGGAGCTCAACATATAAGGGATTCTATACTGCGGGACGTGACATGCTTCCTCGACAATGGAGTTCTTCGAGTCGCAGGACGCCTACAATACAGTAAGAAATCATACGATGAAAAACATCCAATCGTCTTACCAAAGGACCACTATTACTGCGAGCTCCTCGTCATGCAGCACCATCGGCAACTTCTTCATGCAGGAGTTCGGGATACACTTGTACAAATAAGGGAAAGATTTTGGATATTACGAGGACGGCAGCTAGTCAAGAAGGTCATCAGAGGATGCATCGTGTGCCAACGCTTACAACGTCAAAGCCTTCTCCGAAGTGACTGCACCGTTACCACCTGAAAGAGTAACCGCTTCGGAACCTTTTCAAGTAACAGGACTAGATTTCGCCGGTCCCCTCTACGTTAAACATCCAAATGACTACGCCAAAGTGTATATTTGCCTGTTCACGTGCGCCGTGATTAGAGCTGTTCACCTCGAACTAGTAGAAGACATGACCGCCACAAGCTTTCTCAACGCTTTCCGACGCCTTGTGTCGCGGCGGAGACTTCCTTCTGTTATATATTCCGACAACGCCTTAGCATTCAAGAAGAGCAAGAGAGAGCTTTCGAGATTGTGGCAGTCATTGAGAAACGAAGAAGTTTGTAACTTCATCGCGAACCATCACATAAAATGGAAATTTATCGCCGATCATGCACCGTGGTGGGGCGGTTTTTACGAGAGACTTATCAGGTCGGTCAAGCTGACGTTGAAGAAGTGCATCGGCAAGGGACATCTTACGGAGAAACAGCTACAAACAACTTTAACTGAAGTAGAAGCTGTAATCAATTCCCGGCCAATCACATACGTTTATAGCGACTATCGTGATCTGGAACCCCTCTCCCCGGCTCACTTTCTCATTGGAAAGCGAATATCTGCACTTCCCGACCTAACACGCGGCGAGATCACAGCCGATGGTCGCCATATACTACCTATGTGGGAACAACGAGAAAAAACTCGAAGAACTTTCTGGGAACGTTGGTCCAAAGAATACCTCTCGGAGTTAAGAACAATGTCAAGCTCCAAGTCAACGACACCGTTCGACAGAATTAAGAAAGATGACCTCGTCCTTCTACAAGAGCCCAACAAGCCCCGGCAAATATGGAGCATTGTTCGAATAGAGGAGCTCCATAAAGGAAGGGATGGCAAGACAAGAACCTGTACCTTGAGACTACCGGGCGGATCTACCGTTAAACGGGTCGTTCAACACCTGTACCCGCTGGAATCAAACTTTTTGTGAACTTCTGCGCGCGGGGCAGTTTGTTGGAACAAGCGCGACAAAGAAGAGGACGAAGCTCGTGCTTGGGACCACGCGCAACAGCAGCTAACCCACGGAGTCGTTTCACGGTTTATTCATAATAAACCCTTTTCCTATGGAACGGGAGGCTTGATTTCCTTCACCCTAAATATGTTGCTTTATAAAACACTAAGACGTCCGAAACTACATCACGCATCGGCAGTTTGCGATCCATATCACAACCTTATTCCATCTATTGACAAGTTCAGAATAACTCTGTTCATTTCATTTTATAGAACTAAAATCGGACTGCAAGCATAAGTGCCATTAAAGCTATATCCTCATTGCCATTATTGCGTCAACGACGCAAGGTATCTAGGCTAATACTATTTCATAAGTCCGTACCATCACCCGGTACTGCGAAATGGTCTCATTCCTTTGCCCATATACAAGTTTCACAATGCATTGATCATCGTCATAAGATAGGGTTTACTTTCTCATTCTGTATTTCTCACTCATTCCATGTCTTATCTTTCTCGAACATCACGAAAATAGAACCACCTTCGTGCTGACATTGTTTCAATAAACGATTACCATACCTTTACCCAAGAATTCTGTAGCGTTGTATACCTTGTTATTTTGTACTACGCACTACATAATGCTCACTACTTTGTATATTGTTTTTCCATTGGTCTTACACTTACATTTTTTGCTACTTAGTAATTAGCTCAGTTTGTATTATCAGGAGGAGGAAACAACTTTATTTTGTTAATTTTGCTTAGTGAGTGGTGGCTACCAGGTGATGCCTTACAGCCACCTCCTCGGCTCTTTTGATGGCCCGAAGTTGAACCTCCAGGTTCGGGTTCATAAGCTAAGCTTTGTGTATATACTTTAATCTACTGCCCATTTCTTTGTTTCTTATTGGTTGTGTAACCACTGCCCTCGATAATGCCTTTGGCCCTGAGGGTATACTAAATTAATAAATAAAAATACTGTGTATATTTATTGAAGAGGGTTATTAACAGACTGAAGTAAGCATGCTTTCGAATTTCGATAAGACCTACGTACTTCCAGAAGACGCCGACAACCATCTGCTCAGGCTCGGCCGCGGCCGCGCGCTTAGTAATTAAACTTTGGCCACCCTGCTTATCGGTGTCGTAGCCGTTGGGTCTGGCTAAGTTTGATTAGTTTTAAATACTCAAAAAACCTAGAATCATTCGAAACTTAATTTCAAACCACACGTTCGCTTTCCAGCGCGCACTCACTCCTGGCCGCTCCGGGCTAGACGCCCTGGCAGATATCGCTTCTTATTAAGTTATCGATAGCACTTCAAAATGCGCAAGTGGAATGTGGCTACTACCCGTCGCTCAAGCCGGCGCAGTACAAAGCCCGTCGGCGTCACGTAGCACGGCCAGACTGGAGAGCATGAACGCGAGCGCGCACCGCAGCCCTGTCGTGCACAAAGCAAACGCTGTGCATAAGCACTGCACTTGCATATATAGCTGCGGTCTGCTACACATTGCCTCCAATATTGCAAGCGCTGGCAGGTTCTGCTCCGGCCATCCCATTCGGCACGCTCCCCAGCAAGAAACTCGTAATGCGGTGCGCGCGCCGGGCTGCCACGGAAGTGTGCTGTTAGCCGAGGACTCTTGTGGCCGTGGAGGCGGCAGCAGAAGACAGACCAAGCGAGATCTCAGCGTGCTCATTGCGTCTCCTTTACCGTTTTGGGATGAATTTCACTGGATACATGCCAGGCAGTATTTCAGCTCTGCCTTGTACGCTGCCTTGAACATAGTGCCATCTCAACCGTCGGTAGCCCTTTTTTTGCCTATATTTTATCCGGTACTTTTCTACATGTTTATTCAATGATTTTGTTCTATCTGTAGTTTGTACTTTTGGTATGCGTATTATTTTATTTTACTAAACAAATCATGCGTGGCATGAACAACCATTTATGGTCTCTGATCTTGTAGCTTATCGCAGATGTCAGAGCTTAACTGCCGCTTGCCTCTTTTAATTTTTTTTTTCGCTTTCCGTTGCGGCGATTTAGCCATTGCTATCGCTATTTTCGCGTTGGTGCGCCACCTCATCTTCGTGTACTAATTACTAGTATCTTCTCGAGCGTGCTTGTTTCTCTTTTTAGTTTTTAGTTGAATTGTACTGGTTTTGCTTTGACTGTTTCAGCCAATATTGCGTTGTGCGAATAATTCTTTGTTACGTTGGTACTTTTACTGCGATAGAAATTATACGGAAACTATATGTGAATTGTCGCCGTCGCCGTGATGTTCTCTATGAAGTCCACGGTTCGCAATCATCTCGGCCGTGCGCCGTTCATTGTAGGTGCAGGAGAAAATCATAGCGCGCGCGCGCAAAGGAGGGGGGTTGTTGAGCTAGGAGATGTGCCCGTGCTAGGCGGGAGGAAGGGGCAGATTAGGGCGCATCTCGTCTTCTACTCCAGCTGAGCGCCGCCCCGCGTTCGAAGGCTATAGTCGACCGGATATAGCTAACGCTCTAGCTGTGTTCTCGCGCGCCTAGTTTTCGTTGAAGCGAGCCGCAGCACGAAGTGGAATTCGCTCGCCGCTGCTAACGCTTTTGATCACGCCAACGTTAGAAAAGTGTGCATCCGCGGTCATAGAGTGAGATGTGTTCGTGTTTGTCTGTGCTCGCGCAACAATGTAATTAGTAATTTATTTAGCAAGCGAATGTTTATAGTAGTTTATGTAGCTGATTAAACGACTAACCTTATTTCCTATCGCTGTCCAATACCTTGCTTTATCGCAATCAGTGCTTCTCCTGTCGGGCAAAAGTGGGACTATTTCGTGCCTTATTCAATAACGCTTCTTTTACGTCGATGTAACCGAAAGTTCCCCGTTAGCCAATGCCTTCCGGAATGCATGTAAGATATTCATAAATAAGTATATTAAAAAATAAATAAACGTGGCGTAAGCAGACACGCGGAAAAGGGACTAGTATTTTTCTGTTTGGGGCAATTAACATTTTGGTCATTACTATTTTAGTTTTGATGAGGCCTGATTCGGTGACATCTGCATGTACTAATAAACTAGTAAAGAATTGCACAGTTTATTCTTTCACACTTCGACCAGAATTTCTCGCCCCATAGAACCTTGACACTGCGGCATGCAGGAGGCAATGACGTGCGAATCCTTGCAACAAAACACATTAATTTTGTCTATTCTGCAAAGTAACATTTATTTAAGCTTGCTGCGACTTAGCTGAAATATTCTTTGTACATTTGCGCATTTCTGTGACACTCTAACTTGAATATTTGCCTTTGAACTGGCATAGTTCACCCAACGAGGTAGGCTTGCCCATTTGCTATAACTAAACCAACACTGGATACATAGACGCACATAAAATGTTTCTGAAATTATTTTGAATCATTTCGCTGGTTAGCTGATACGCACAACGCTGGTTCCTCTCAGTAAACAGAGTTCAAAATTTCAGAATCAACTACTAAAACGACCCGCAGTACAGTTGGGGACTTAACACGACCAAGCTTTACTGTAGCAATCGCGGCGCAAATGAATTAATTAAACAAATCCTGGGTTGTCGTGCCAAACATGATGTGATTGTGAGTCGCACCGTAGTAGGGGACTCCGGAATAATTTGAACCACCCGGGGTCCTCTAACGGGCACCTAAATCTAAGTACACGAGCGATTGTGGCAGGTATCCGCAGGCGGATCGCGCTACGTCTTGCTTAATTCACGCCCTATCACGACGGTGAAATGCACAGACGAAAGCAAGCGCCGACACCACCAGGTTCGGAGCTTTGCAACCACCTCACAAAATGATAAACAAGTATGTATGTCGCAAAATGTAAAGTACACGCCCCCCACTGAACTTACGCTCTCTCCGTGCGAATGGGACGGACGGAGCAAATACTGTCAGTGCGCGCCATCTAGGAGGCTACGCTCGCTGAGCCCACTGCGGATCGCGGAGGAAAAGCGCGTTTGGCTGATCGTAGACGCCAAAAGCGGAAATAGTCGCGTCTACGCGAACACCCAAAACCAAATTTGAACTGCGCGCCACGGTGACGTTCAGTATAGGTAGAGCGTTGTGGGCAAGCCCCGCTCCGGCGTAGTCTTCGCAGTGCAAGGCATTGAAGACAGAGCGGTAGCACCGCGAAGCGGATCAAAAGTGATCTTTTATTACCAATAACTTCGCTTTGTTGAATGCAATGAAGTACTCCTTGCTGCAAGGTAATCCTGAAATATTCTAGTATAACTTCAAATGCATTTATGGACTCCGATAAGAAGTGTTTCAGGGCCCTTTTAAAGAGTTGGTTAATCAAAGTAATAAAACGAAATATATCATCACTGCATCCTGTGTTCTCGCGCGCAGCGTATTATTTTTGAACAATCAGATATTCTGCTGCCGTTCCATCACCGTGACGATGGGTCAATTGTCACTCATTGTCACTGCGACACGCCGAACGCCATCGCATCTAACATCACGAAGTGCGCCGCTACTCCTTGCCACCTACGGACCGTTGCGCCGGACGATGATAATACGATAAAGCTATAGGTATGCCGATCGACCTGTGCCAGCCTCCGTTCGTGTATTGCAAGGCACAGCTGTTTACGAAGATAGCTCCGTAGTCCTGAACATCATTAAGTCCTTACCCGCCACAAGACTGCAGCGGGAACTCGTCTCTATCGATTACTAAAGTTCAGGCACAGCGCAATATATCGTGCAGAACGTCGGCGCATGTGAGTCATCACAGGGGTCGGGTTAACCGACCCTGTGCCATCTAAGAAGTGTTTGACAATGTAATATATTTCATCGAACTTTGTCTGACGTGATGTCAATGTATGTTCGACCCGATCACGCCAACTGGAACATCATCCTACCTTTTGTGACGTTTGCGTATAATACTGCCGTCCAACGTACAACCAATTACAGTCCCTTCTTCCTTGTGTACGGTCGTGCGCCGTCTTTCGTCTTGGACACTACACTCCTTTCAGCACCTGCTGCTCCATCCGCGTCTCTTCCTGAAGAATTTGCCGCTCGCATCTCCCGGTGCCGTGAAATTGCCCGCGTCAACACCGCTACCATTCAGGACAAAAGGAAACTTCGCTATGATGCGACGCGTCGCGTTGCTTCGTTCCGCCCAGGCGACGAAGTTCTTTTGTGGACACCTGTTCGCGCATCGGGGCTCTGTGAAAAATTTCTCCACAGATATCTCGGCCCCTACACCGTTTTGCAACGAACTTCGGCCGTTAACTACCGCGTCACTCCTGTCAGCTCAGCTACTGACCGCCGCCGCCGCACTACGGAAATCGTTCACGTATCTCGCCTGAAACCCTACATGCGCCGTACCTACCCTTTCTAGCCTGCGGTCTTGCTGACCGCTTTCCTGAAGGGGGGGGAAGTTAGTGTGAGCGAATTTTGCGCATGTCGTCGTCGTCATCTGTACAAACGACTCATCATCTTGTGTGAGCGCTATTTGTGCATATCGTCGTTGTCATCTGTACACACGACTCATCATCATTTTTTGTCTCGTGCGGTGCTTCGTCTCTGACTCGGGCGACTGCTCGGAAATAAAGGCATCGCATCGGTCGACGTCTCACAATATATATATATATATATATATATATATATATATATATATATATATATATATATATATATATATGACTTTAGCGTTTTGTTTATTGATTCTCACGAAGACGGGGGGGAATGGGGGTGGGGGTCAGGTAGACGCTTTTCTCTCTTTTATGCTCTGTCATCTACAAAGCGTGTAGTATAGCGGAGCTCGAGCAGTGCATGATGCGTCGCGCCATCATGTGAATCGAGCCTGTACGTTTATAGGCCTGCTCGTGCAAAGGCAAAGCACAACGTGGAGTTTTCTGGATGAGAAAAAAGTTTGGTAAAATTAATCATACGTCGCCGCTCAGATACAGCGACAACCCCAACTTCTGAAACTGCTGGCTGAGCGTGATTTTCTCTGTACTTGGTGCTTCGGTCTGCGTTTCGTCACATCAAACACGAAGTGGCGGTACGTCTTTCAGACATGATTAATGACTCTGGGCACTAATTACGTGTTTTCGCGGCTCTAGTGCTGGGCGACCGTTAACCCGCCTGCCCAAACATTGCTACAGCTAAACCATTACGGCATAAACTCTGGCGCATGTATGGTGACGCGGGTACATATTGTTACGTACAGAGAGGCACAAAGAGACTATTTCTAGTGTATTTACAAAAGCCGACTCACCAGAGTACGAATGTGTAAAATGATGATGATGATGATGATGATGAGCCGCATTTATGGTGGTCGCTCATTAACGGGATGGGCTAAGAATTGGGCGGCAGCAGGTAGCTTGCTGGCACCAAGAGCCCAGAGGTGCATCATCGTTTTCCTCACGGCAGCTGTTCTCTTCGGCATCTGTCGTATCGTAACAATATAGTTGCAGTCCATGGTCTCGTATTTTGTGAATGGGCGTCTGAAAATTCTAGAGGCCACAACCCAGCAGGCTGTTAGTTCTTTGCGCGGGAGGGCGTGATATGGTCCATGGTATGAAGGTTATTCGGCTACTACTTGGATTCTTCATCCTACTACCTATACAACTTCAGCGTAGTCCCGAACAAGATATTACCTAACAATGTTCTTATTCGGTAAACGAAACTCTTCTTTATTTTTATTGTCGCTGTCACTGCCACTCAGCCGTAGTCGTTGTTGGTGTTGTCAAGGGGCCAAATATCGCTGTTTCGGCGTTCTTTCTTTTTTCTTTTGACATAAGCACAGGCCGTCGAACGACTGTCACATTCTTCCGTGCAACTTCCACGGGAAACTTCAAATTACTGCAATGTCAACGAAGAAGACACCTACGTGACATCAATCACAGCGCGCTATATGGAAAAGCAAATCTTTACATGCAGCCTCTCTACAGGCAGATAACTCATGTAGGAGGCCTCTTCCAGCCGGCACGCGCATACATATTTTCGAGAAAAACCGAGGAACCAAGTATACAATGCAGCAGCGAGCGTTCCAAGGCAAGCGAATACAACGAGAGATGAGAAATACCACCGTGTCACTCAGCCTAGGAAAGCAAGCGAAAAAGAACGAACAGCAAAGCTGAGTGCGAGGTATTACAATCAGCACAGTGACACGAATGACAAGCAATTGCCCGGTTACACCCACACATACGAAAACACGAAGAAGCCCACTTCAGGCCGGGTGAGCAAGCACTACCCACGCATCGCTTCCTCTATTCGATTCAGACTGCATTCAACCCCTCCCAACTACCATTTCCGCGCATTTCATTTCGCTACATTTACTCTCGCTTTCTTTCTCCACTTCGCGCCCTTGGGCCTCAATGACAAAACGGAAACGCCAAATGTCGGACGCAATAAAAAATGTATGTATCGCAGGAGGGTGAGCAGGGATGGGGCGGCACTGTTCTTTATTTTTTTTTTTTATTTTTAGAAGGTTCCATCTACTACCGCCCACTAGCGCAAGAGAACAGGAAAATGATGACTATAGCCCCGTTTCTCGAAGCACCTTAATTCACTGTTTCGTTCTGGATCTTCGATGCCGCGTTTCACCACATCCCAATCGAAAATACAGCCTTGAGGAAGCACTAATAAAGACGTGGGAGTTGATGCTGCAAGAATTGACTTATCTTTCCACCATCCTTCGTTTCCGGTCAAGAGGACGAGCGCCAGAACATTGCAGTTTTGTGCCCATCCTTCAAGGGTCAGTGATGTGCTGTGCGAGTAGTATTAGCCGCTTCGGTGACAGACCACTCTCCAAATAAAATATACTGGAACACTGGCCGAATCACAGCATGCCTCTACGAGAGTTGTGGTCTCAACAGAGTGTTTGCACCGACTGCCTATTCTTTCTTTTTCTACCCCTTCTCCGAGTTTAGGGTAGCCAGCTGGGCAGAGCCTTGGTTAACCTCACTTCCTTTCCCTCTCCTTTCTCTCTTTCTCTCCTTCAACCCTCTCTTCCTTTACCTACCTCACTTCACTCTCTTTCATTTGCGCTAAAGGGCAGGAAAAATTGTCTGCCCTTTCTTGCGTCTAGCCTGCGAATTGTATTGTACGAGCAGTCGGTCAGCTTGTGTGATTGTGTGACTTCTGGCTAAGTTGAGCGCGTGAGGATCTCAGCCCTCGTGTGCGCCTGTATCCTTTATCTCACGTGTTCCAAGCTTTCCTTCTGCTCTAAGTGTGAACAAACGTTTCATACTAAATTATATTAGATCAACCTCTCTATATGGCTTTCATAGATTATAAAAAGGCATTTGATTCAGTCGAGATACCAGCAGTCATAGAGGCATTGCGTAATCAAGGAGTACAGGAGGCATACGTGAATATCTTAGCAAACATCTATAAGGATTCCACAGCTACCTTGGTTCTCCACAAGAAAAGTAGAAAGTTACCTATCAAGAAAGAGGCCAGGCAAGGAGACACAATCTCTCCAATGCTATTCACTGCATGCTTAAAAGAAGTATTCAAGCTCTTAAACTGGGAAGGCTTAGGAGTGAGGATCAACGGCGAATATCCCAGCAACCTTCGGTTTGCAGATGACATTGTCCTATTCAGCAACAGTGGAGACGTAATTACAGCAAATAATTGAGGACCTTAATCGAGAAAGTGTAAGAATTAGGGTTGAATATGAATATGCAGAAGACAAAGATAAGGTTCAATAGCCTGGCCAGAGAACAAGAATTCAGGTTTGCCAGTCAGGCTCTAGAGTCTGTAAAGGAGTACTTTTATCTAGGTCAATTACTCACAGGGGACCCTGATCACGAGAAAGAACTTTACAGAAGAATAAAATTGGGTTGGAGTGCATATGGCAGGCGTTGCCAAATCCTGACTGGGAGCTTACCAGTGTCGCTGAAAAGAAAAGCGCACAATCATTGCATTCTACTGGTGCTTAACATATGGGGCAGAAACTTGGAGGTTAACAAAGAAGCTCGAGAACAAGTTAAGGACTGCACAAAGCATAAGCGGAAAATTTTCATTCTAACGGGGGGGGGGGGGGGGGGGGGGGGGGGCTGGGGCCCGACCAGCTTTCCGAAACCTACCCATCTATATATATATATATATATATATATATATATATATATATATATATATATACCCTCTGCTAACAATTTTCTGTTTCTAGCTTTATGCGACAGCAATTAAATTGACACTTCAGGCAAATTGTCGCGGTTATCGTCGCCGTGATGTTCTGCATTAAATCCAAAAGCCATATACATGAGCAGGCCCATACCCTGTGGGTGCGGGAAAAAGCACGTAACAGGGAGCCGAAAAGGTTGGCGGCTTGATGGGCATTATTTCCCACGCGCTCAATATTCGAGTAAGTTGTAGGTCACGTACTCAAACACGATTGGGACGGAGAGCACGCGTATTCTCCTCTAGCCCTGCCGTAGCTGTGAATGACTGTGCGCGGCTGACGCTTATGGGGCCCGCGTGCAATATCTAATTGTTGGTAATCGTTGGTGGATGCAATGATAAAGGGCAACCAGGGATGGCTGCTAACTTCATGCCTGCTGTCTTCCTTGCTGGGCTGTTTTTCTGCGCCCCTAGTGTTGCAGAGTTAAGAGACAGAGGTCATCGCAGATCACTCACAGAGGCCGTCAGTAGTGGACATAAAAATAGACAGATAATGATGATGAATCTAATTTTCGGAGTTGCACTGAATCGCGCGGCTGTACGAACCGTTTGCCTCCGCTGCCGGCGTTCTTCAAAATGCTTGCTTTGTAAAAGCGAGTGCTCGAGGTCATCCAGTGAGGTATTTACAGGTTTACATGGTCCATGCTTATATGTCCACTATGTCCACTATGCTTACTATTTTAACTTTAGGTGAATGTTTACTACAATTTATATGGCCACTATAACTCGTGTAAGGGCCACACTTTTCCGTCGCGATTTTGACGAGCCTTTCATGGGACCGGGCCATGTGACCTCATTTTTCCAACTACGCGTATGAAATCCGCCGTAAACCTCCGCGATCGCCTCCTCTCGACATCCAGTAGCGACGCGGGAAAGTACGCTGCGCGCGACAATTCGCTGTTGAGCCCGATCAGAATGAACGCACGGGACGCGATTGCTTCTCAGTTGGATGTCTTTTTTTTAATATTGGCTGTCAAGTTATGGGTGCGGAGCTTAGACGGGTGCGATTCTTACACGGATTTACACGGTAAGAATCTTCCTTCGTGTAATTGTCTTCTACTTCGCTATCACTAATACTGCTTCGCCTTCCCGGCCAAACCGCACTCTTTTTTTTTCTTTTTTTAGTAATTTGAGTCCGAGTATAAGCGCTGCTGCGCACGACTTCTAGACTTCTATTTATTTTCATTTTGAGTGAATCCAGCTCGGCATCATTTCGGTTACTGAGTGAATTCTATATACAATTAAGGTGTTTCAGCGAACAGTTTCCAAAATTTTTAAAGGTGGCCTGTGGCAGATAGTACAATTCTAGTTCATGAGCTCGTCTACTCGAAGAGGCGGGCATTACTTGTACAAAAAAAGGAAATGAATAATGGACTAATTAACAAAATTTACCAATTAGGTTTTTAGCTAATTACCTTATGGGCCATGTTGCAATTTACAAATTCTAGCCGTGGAGTGCGCATCCACTTTGAACTAATTCTCAGGCAAACACCAGTGTCGAGATATTAATTCTCTAACTTTGCGGAGGAATACATTGGCGTGCCAGTCACTTTCTCAACAAAACGTCGTTTTATGCATCAAAGCACAAAGTATGAAAAGAACAAATTATGGGATTTTACGTGCCAAAACCACGATCTGATTATGAGGCACGCCGTAGTGGAGGACTCTGGAATAATTTAGACCACCTGGGGTTCTTTAAGGTGCACCTAAATCTAAGTATACGGATGTTCTAGCATTTCGCCCCATCGAAATGCAGCCACCGTGGCCGTGATTTGATCCCGCCACCTCATGCTTAGCAGTCCAACACCATAGCCACTAAACAACCACGGCGGGTAAGCGCAAAAGTAACTGGAACGCCAATGCATTTCTCCACAATGTTCGGGAATTCTCTCGAAACTGGTGCCATCCTGAGAATTAGTTCCTAGAGCATCCGTCTTGCGAATTCCACGGCTAGAATTTGTAAATTGCAACACGGGCCATAAGTTACTATGTTAAAAACCCAATTGGTGATTTTTTAATTAGTCGATTATGCATTTCAATTTTTTGTGCAAGTAATGTCCGCCTCTTCGAGTAGACCAGCTCATGAACTAGAATTGTGCTATCTGCCACAGGCAACCTTTAAAATTTTTTTTGAAAGTGTTTGCTGAAACGCCCCGTATTTATGGTGTCTGCATGCAAGAAGCGATGTTTCCATCCCTAGCGCGTAAAAGTTGTAAATAATTAGAAGAGCTTTTTTTTTTTCTTTTCTTTTGTCGGCAGTCGTTAGCATTGCCTACTGGAAAGAGAATCAATATTGAGACACATATCACTCACGTGCTTTTCACACGCCGTTGATAGAATACTCTACCGAAGGGGTCACTGAAGTCTGCAGGTTTTTTTCAGGGTCAAAAAAGCACGCAAAGTAATTTGAAGTGAGGTGAACATACATCAACATATTCATTTTCTAGGTATAGGCTATCCATTTAGTTGGATACCTCCTTCTCTTTAAAAAAATATAATAAACTTTGTCCTTTGTATATATTTAAATATATTGTGTCTGTGCGTGGTGTTCTCAGGGGAAATTTTTAAAAATATTAAAGTGAGGAAGCACGGATGAGGTAGCCGCCGATGGTGCTTCTAATGCGCTTGTCCTTTTATTGCCAGACTTTGCTGAAATAAAGCGAAAGTATAAATTAAAAGCCGTGCATGTGCACGCGAACAATGGTGCCGTAAGCTTTTAGCCACAACAAAAGTGAAAATGTGGAGGCACCGCAAGAGAATCCTCAAGTTATGTGGGTAACAGAACTCCGGTAATGACATTTTCAGGGGCGGGGGGGGGGGGGGGGGGAGGTCAGCTACGGATCCCGGGGGAGGGGGGGGGGGGCTCAGCCCCTCCGGGGAAATTCCGGAGGGGGCTCGAGCCCCAGAGCCCCCCGTAGTCGGCGCCTATGGTGCCACAAAGAGCGATGGAACGAAAAGTCTTAGGACTAACGTTAAGAGACAGGAAGAGAGCGGTGTGGATCAGAGAACAAACGGGGATAGCCGATATTCTAGTTGACATTAAGCGGAGGATATGGAGCTGGGCAGGCCATGTAATGCGTAGGATGGATAACCGGTGGACCATTAGGGTTACAGAATGGATACCAAGAGAAGGGAAGCGCAGACGAGGACGGCAGAAAACCAGATAGGATGATGAAGTTAGGACATTTGCAGGCGCAAGTTGGAACACGCTAGCGCAAGACAGGGGTAATTGGAGATCGCAGAGAGAGGCCTTCGTCCTGCAGTGGACATAAAATATACGCTGATGATGATGATGATGATATTAGATCATGACCATCCGTCCTCATCATCACCCTAATCATTATGAGGTTGGGTGCACTGCAGACCGAAGGCATGCGTCAGCCCGACATTAACGCATGCCTAAATCTTTTTCGCATTTCATCCCTCCATTGAGTCACGAGAGGGTTATGAATGAGTTTTCCTTTCTTTATTACTATGAGAGGCCACTGGTTCTCTCTTGTGCATATTACATGACCTGGTCAACTCTATTTCTAGCTCTTACTTTCAACTAATAGTGGGCGTGCCTTCTTCATGGCATTGAAGGCTTGAGGCGCTTAGGTGCTTGCCTACCAGCCAGATGATGACGTCTATTCACAGGGCTCAAAGGAATGCCCAATAGCTTCGACGTCGCGTCGCCGGCGAATACTTCGCACTCTGCCTGCGTTCTTTGAAATCCTATCTACGGTCCACTCATTCAAGTCCGGTGCGTTAAGGCTGCTTGATGCGGCCTCGAATAACGCGTGCTTTCTCGTGGCTCGCGCAATGTCCCGGCTGCAATAATCGATTCCCTCAGGTCGAAGAATGCAGGCTCGGAAACTGGAACAAAACTTTTCAAAAAACTTATTTCCATTTCCCACGTGCAGTTCACGTTGTCGTTGTCAATGCTACGAATTACAAAACACGCCCAAGCGCACTTCGTCCATGTAATTACAATTGGAACTTCAGCTAACAATGTACACTACGTCTCTTACCCACAATGTCTTTATCATATGCTATTATCACGCCTCATAATGGCCGTCCCGCTCTCGCAGTGTGCCCCTTAGCTTCTCATCAAACTTCGTTGCTGAAAAGAAAAATGGTAATGCACCGAAATGTAGCTCGAAGTAACCGGTGTCCCAGAAACCCGCATTGGTTCTGAGAAACCGCACGGGTTTCCTTTTAAGCTTCGTGCTGTATTCGGGTGGATGACAATTGTCCCTTTCACGAACCTCACTCCACCTTGCGAGATGCCGCCGAACTGATTTGCCAAACTTCTTTACACTTCTTTACTCTCCAAGCTTGAGCTTCACAGGCAAACGTACTTGGAGATTGTAGTGATCGCACGACTTGCGACCAGATAAACGTATCGTCAAGAGGTAGGTACCCTAAACCAATCTTCGGCTGTGCCTTTTTAACCCGCCGCGCAAGGTTCCTATTGGTCAAGTTACTGATCGGTTAACATCGCCTTCACTGACAAGGACGTGCGCCGAGGCCTTGGAGTCTAGCTTGGGGACACTGCCGTGAATAACTTCACCAATTTCTCTTATAATGCCCAACTTTCGACATTTCTTTCTTTGTGCTTCTGAGCAATTCCAAGCAACAGAATGTTTCTCGAATTGCGCTCAATGATTTCTTATTTCCAAAAGGTCACGGTGCAACGCGATAAAGGGGGCTGACAAAGCTGTAATAGAGTTATTCTGAACTACGCCTACAGTTTCGCCTGAGGTCCGCATACTCTGTGGGTGATGCGATGTTTTCTTGGCGCGTGCGAGTAAGGTGATGATGGCGTCTTCCTTGTCTATTTATTTTTCGCATTTTCTCCCGTTCTGCAGCCAGTACGCATGGCGTTCCTTTCAGAAACAAACAATTGCTAGCCCGCTTTCTCTCTCTCTCTCTCTCTCTATATATATATATATATATATATATATATATATATATATTTACAAAATTGATAGTACCTCGGCTACGGTTTAGTATTTAGAAAGAAATGCGAATCGAACACAAAGTGACAATTGTTTTGACGCAGCTTCCTATTCTTGGTAGACTACTTGCAGCTGCACCACTTTAAGGGTTAGCCGGTAACCTAAACCACACCAACAAATGCAAACGCAAAAAAATGAAAAAAATATCTAGTTTGAACTAGTCGGTAAGTCATAGTTAACGAACAAACTTTTTATTCGGGAACTTGTTCCGCAGAAATGTTGTTCTGAATAAACTCGCTTCGAAGTTAGCGCCCGTCTTATGGTATGTGCTCTTTGTTCACGTCTTCCTTGGGCCGTTGCTTTTCTTAAGTATAACAAATCTGCTTCCCGTCGGTGTTATTTGCACATGGTGTCCGACTGCTAAATTTTACACTCATGCCCCTTCGAAACTCCAATTCAACTTTCGGCATTCCCCGAGGCAATATTCCAAACGCAGAGCGACTCGCGAACTGCGACCGACAGCCCACGTGCTGTCCTTCCCAGCCTCTCCTATTTCTCCTTGAACCGCTGTTGTTTTCTCTACGGACGCTCGGGCTCTTTCTATACGTCGTCGCAATATCTGCTGGTAAATTGAACCCGCTTAAATAAACGCAAGCGATATGGGAACCTGATAACTGTTTCCATGTTTTGCTGCGACATTGCGGTATTTCGTTCCGTTCAGTGCGTTACATCCAGCCTAAGTTTTCGAGCGCTCGTGTGGCAGAAATTTCTTCCCCAATATCAACCCAATTCGCGCATGTTCAAACCTGCACGAAGCAAGAAGCAGGAAAAGCACTCAAGATTGCAATTCGCCGGATGCACCCGTCCCGCGCAAAAGCTATTCAAAATGCGTGCGGTTCTACGCGATCCTCGGGGCGAGTTGAAAGCAGTACTTTACTCGGTCAGCTGCTCACTTTGTCTTTTCTTACTCGGTTTCCATCTTACATCCGCCTATATGAACTGGTGCTTGTGTTATTTTGGAAAGCGAATTGCTATACCAGGGTGGAGTTGCGTGTCTCTCGCAGCAGGAAAATGTGCTCCCAAATTTCAACCACTAGTAAAAAAAAATACACCATAATAAATACAAGCAAAAATTACGTGCAAAACAGAATAATCAAATTTTGAGTTTTTAAAATGTGAACCCCGTCACGTCTGTGTTCACAGCTCAGTAGTTCGGCCTCGCCAATATGGGCAACCATGCCTCTCTTTTCTCTCCTATTGGTCAGTCTCAGCGCTGTAGCATTTGTTCACTAGACAATTTATGGCGACATTAGGCAATCAGTAAGGCAGGCACTTCTATGCGTGCGTAGTTGAGTGGAGTTGGCGTGGAGAAGGGGGACTACATAAGCCGGCGCATGAAGGTCTTTACGCTTCCTGTTAGCGGAGGACCCACACATTTTGTTAAATGTTCTCTTGTTTTTGCAGAACAATATTTATAGCTCGCAGCTTGTGAATCAGCTTTATTAATGTATATATACGCGTGCTCGACCGTTCATCGTAATCTTAATTCTCTCTTCTTTCTTTCAGGCGACGATTTCCATTCTCCCGAAGCTTAGGAGCTCCACAGCAGCGCTCCATTTAGCTCAAACGTTCTCTGCTCAGAAAAGAAAAACAAAAATATCATCACTTTCAGACAATGGAAGTAAGTACAAAACGCGGCTTATCTCATTTTTGGACGCTCTCCCACTTTGGATAAAAAAGCTAATTGCAGTATGCGCTTTGATTCACGAGGTACTGTTCTCTATTTCCACAACGTTATCCGCACTACTTTCACCGCTTAGGTCTCAACAATTTTTTTGCTTGGCTAGGTATGTTCTTATGGAATCCATATCGCTCACGCATTTACAGTGGCCGTCGCTAATGAGAACTCAATGACTTGGACATTGTACTTTTTGGTTCATTTCTTGCGCACCTTAGCTTTAGCCTCTGGAAGGCAGCAGCTTATTGCGATTGCGGGTCATCAGACGGATAATGTTAGCCGGCTTTGCTACTTCCCTGAATGCGATTTTTTTTATTGTTGTCTTGCTGCCACACAGGCAAGCCTTAATGGTAAATTTCAGGGCTCGGTTTAAGTAGAGCCATAAATATCTCCTGTCTTCGGCATTCGCCTTGCTTCAGCTGTTTCTGCAGAACCCTAAGTGGCTACAGAAAAACGCATAAAAAAGTCCTAAATCGGTTTATAGCACGAGGGCATTCGTTCAACGAACCGCTGGCAACGCCTTGGCTAAAACGAGCTATCTATTAGTGGAAGAAATACGGAATAGAAAAGTTCAATCCTTGAAAATCACCCCTGCAGAACCGACCGTAGTGACGTCAAATATTTCACGGCACTTGAATGCTTTCTTATGGGTGCATGCGTGAGTGTAAGTTTGTGTACGTGTGCGTGTGTGCGTGTGTGCGTGTGTGAGTGTGCGCATGTGCGTGCGGGTGCGCGTGTGCCAAGGAAACAGACTTGGCTTAGACTTGGTTTGCTTAGACACCTAAACCATTCGGGGCTCGGAGGCGAGCAGGAGGTGAGTGATAAATAAAATTTCACTCCAGCTACAAAAAAACGCTACTATAGGCTATCGGTTAAGTTTCACGTGCTTAAATAAACTTTTCTAGGAATCAAATACCGGTTAGCATAAATGATACGTCGGGTATTACAGAGTTAACAAAGTTTTTAGCGGGCGCTGTAAAGCCAAGAGGTATATTAGTTTATACGGCGGCGGTGCAACACCGACTAAGCCTGTATTCAAAGGAAGTAACTCGCATTTTTTCCTTCGTACTAGTTAAGAACAGCTTCCACGTGCTAGTTAAGACCGTCACGACGGCTTCACTCTTGCCTTCTACATATCTACTGCGCTGCTTTTTTACCATGTCTTGTCCCTAAACATAACACATTCCGCTGCACAGCGCTATTATTAAGTAAGCTGAAAGTCCTGACGCCTTGCCTAGTGGCGGTGTTCCATTGTTGACCTTGTGCCTCACTGAACGCCGCTCGCAATACAAGGCTGCTAAGCCGCCGCCGGCAGCCTGGCCGATACGGTGGCGAATGTTTAGCAAAAACATGGCTCCAGCCATGACGTCCTTTGTGTCGCCCTGCAATATCACGGCGGAGAAAGCCCCGCCAGCCAACAGGATGGGACGCAGACACGCAAGTCATCGCCGCCGTTGTTTTCACTTGCGCTTGGGAGCTCCACTAAGAAACGCGCGAGCACACCAAACCCACATCCGCACAATCAGCAAAGACGCGGCGAAAGAAAAAAGAAAAAATCCCACGGCGAACAATGGCGTGCGCCCTAGGCACTTCACAAACGCTATGCGAAGTCATTCGATGCGTCAACTTGTTGCTGTGGCCTCGCTCCAATAACGCACTTTGATGGAAAGCTTCAGCCTAAAGCCTCTTGATCTTGACAAATTAACAGCCTTGATCTTGCTACCGAGCTACGTACGCTATTGAAAGATAAATTCAGCCCTCCCCCTGGTTCGGGCTTCGCTTTCCTTTCTCAATCGGCGTGCACGTTTGCATCCGGACGTGCCCTTTGATACAAGTATGGCTCTGATAAAATGGTAATGGCTTTCGCAGTTGTCCTCCTCTTCTCTGTTTCTTCACGGAAAGGGAAAGGGGCGAATGGCGTTGAAAGAGGCATCGAACTCCAGTATTGGCCGCCAAGTGTCACGCAGTCCTTTAATGTAACCGGCTACTAACGCACACATAATAATTTTTTTTTCTTAGCCCACACGACGAAGCGCTGCTGGCAGTTGACGCTACTTTTAGAAGACCCAGGGATAGAGTTTCAAAAATTATTTCCTGGAGAGAACACTGGCGTCGGATTCTGCGGGTGCTGCAGGCGGGGAGGTAAGTCCATGAACTAATAATGATTAGTTCATAGACTTACCTAAAGTTCGTCCTTCTGGCTTCAGGCAGCTTAGTGACTTTGTCACTAAGCTGCCTTAGCCACTAAGCTTCAGGAAGATTAGTGGCTTAAAATTGTCCGCCGGCAGGATTCGAACACAGGACCTCTACAGTACAGAAGCCCGATATCGAAACCATTACGCCATGGACGCATGTGACGTCTAACAGCATAGAACAACCAACGCATTGAAACACTAGGCGTGTTTTCAATTTGGCCACCTCAAGAGACTGAACCGACGAAATGTGTAGCTATGATGGGTGTTCGCAGAATCTTCTGCATTTAGGAAAGTGTAGAGTTCTGTGGAATTTAGGACAATGAAAGCAGGTAAAGCGAATTAAACAAAGCCACAAGAACGTCTCAAGCCACAAACACAAAGATTAGACAAATCCATGTACTTCTCATCATTCCCATGGTGACTGAACAATCGCAGCGCCAGTGTTCTCTCTAGTAATTATTGTACAAAACTATGGAACCTAAACTATAGATCCGAAACTATGGATGGAGCGATGATGATGAGGATGATGCTGATGATGATTTACTGGCGTCTCCTTCGAAAGCGGGCGGCAACAAATAGCTAGCTAGCCTACTTGATTCTATCAGGCACTCTAGTATCCCTGCGTCCATCTCCTTAATATTTTCTTTCTTCCTCAAAACCCCTCTATCCAGCTTGCACCGCTACCCATGAGTGGGACGGATCCGATCGCATCAATCTCTTCTTTACTTCTTTTTCCGTCAGTATTCCAAACGCCTCTTGCTTATCTTGACTGCTCACCGGTCGATATTTCAGTCTACTTTAAATCCAAACGCTTCTGGAGGGTGTACGCTACCTCTGGGTCTCGTCTCACTGGCCGAATTCCTTCGCATTTTGTTAGGATGTGCTGAGTGGTCTCCGGATTTTCGCTGCAGCCGACACATCCTCATTTTGCTGCGAGTACTTGCTGCGGTATGTTTTTGTCCTTAGGCAACCAGCTCGAGCCTCAAAAAGCAAGGAACTGGCCTTTGTGTTATCGCACAGTCTTTTCTTTCTAATTTCTTTTCTTCCCATTCTTGCAAATCTCCAGGGTCTTTTTTGTTTCCATCTATTCACTGTATCTGTTTCTCTTACTTTCTTTTTGATGATTCCAGGTTGTCTATTTACACTTTCAATTACCCTGCACTTGGTTGCCAACTTTTTTGAGATCTCCGGCAAACGATGGATGGATGGGTTCTATGAGCGTCTCCTTTGAAACCGGCTGGTAGGTTGCGCCACCAAGCAATTTTTTTTTAGTTTGCCTAATGTCCTGCCTATATTTTTTTAACAAAACTTCACTGCATCAAACTCTCTCAACCCCTATTGGGAACTTTGTTTTCATACCCCTCCGTTGTTTGCGGTCTCCCTACTTTTCTGCCACCAAACCCCCTAAGCCTTTGACTAACCTCTGCTGCGGAGACGTTTACTTTCCCCCTGCTGTCCCTGAACCCAAAGACGGATAATATAGTTACTGTATAGGCTCCCATTAGGGAGCCAGAGTTGCGTCACTGCTCTCCGTCCGCCATTTGCGCCGCCTTCAGCAATTCCAACGCTGCCATTCACCGAGCGCTATCATGGGCTCAAAACGGGCTCCATTGCGTTTTGGAGAAGTCAACATTTTGCAGGCGACGCCAGCACTCTCCCATTCCACAGGAACCGACCGACCAAGCGCAATTGACCGCGTCACTTTTATTATTCTTACTTGTTCCTCGATGCTGCAGGCCGAAATATGTGTTCTGCAGTATGACGGAGTGTAAAACAATTGCGTATTTCTTTTAATCTAGGCACGGCGCGCAGAGGTTGCGCAATTTAATGTACCCACGAGAACTTTACTCATACAATAAACTCGTAACACGCGAAGCTTTAGTAAACGTGAGTGTCTGCTACATATGAGACCCATAACACGGTAAAATTTGTCCATGCCCTGTAAAACACGGTAAGCGAAAGAAAGCCATACTAGAATTGTTAGACTGAACATAGTGTACAGGGGGGTTAGTGGAGTTTATGAGTACATGCAATTCCTCGCGCCATTCACCAGCTTTGACGTGTTTAGGTCCTCCTTGACCTTATCTCTTGTTTCTCTATCTTTCTCTCTCTCTTGCCTTAACCGTCGTGTCTTGCCTTGACTTCTGCAATTAGCATGTAAACATACCCCGCGTCTACATCTCGTCTACATCATAGAATCGATGTTAGAGAATAAATCAACTTTTTCGCGATTTCAACGTTAAATTGCTCACATAGATTTACCATACTAAGCTGACAGTGACGACTTCCGGAGTACTAGTCGCCAGAGGCATGTAAGCTTTCCTTCGAGGTGGAAATAACTGTCCTTGCGCGGATTTCGCGAAGTATGGCGCGGAGTTCGCACAACTGTTATTTACGGTTCAACCCAAGGAATTCCGGTGCGTGAAAGGCTCACAAGAAAAAAGGCGTGTTGCAGCAAATAAATGTTTCTGGAACGCTCAACGAGAACCTAGAAAACTAAACATACAAAAGCATCTTGCACCTCTCGCTGCCTATTTTGTCCAGCACAAATAATCGCCATCTATTTTGTGTGCGTTCCCTTCCTTTAATACCCTGCTCTTAAAACGTTCCTGAGAATAACGCCATGACCCGCTGGTACGGAAATGCCGTTCGTGACCTTAAGGTATCGGGCGCACAGCGGCCAATTAAGAAAAAGGGGGCAAAATATATGTGGCGTTTGTTTGTGACAAGATAAACCCCAAAAGGAATAGATTTTTTTATAGTGCATCAGGAACAATTGGCCGGACTTATGCCAGAAAGATCACTACCGATTCGCAATGAAGCTGTTCACAGCTTCTCATATGAATTATCTTTGCGACGTGGACTTGCACGCGTCAGCACCGGTCGACATAGCACACAATTCATTTCGCGGCAGTAGCCAGACCCCGCACATGCTGCTACTTCAGCTCTCGTAGGCTAGCGGGCGGATGGCACGGCACAGGGGTCGAAGAATGCGATATATGTGCTTTTATTCTAAGCACAAACATTTTCTTTCGTTTCTCCCGTTTTTTACATCGTTGTTTGGAGAACGCTCTCTCGAAATTCGTCCGAACCGCCAGCTAAAGCTTCAGACTCTTCCAGCCCTTTGTGACACTACGAGTTACTATACGTTATCATATAGAATAGTTGATACTCGGGGACAATTCGCGAGTAGCTCATTTAAAGCAAGTAAGTGCCGCCTACAATTATTTCGGACTTCAGAAAGCATTTCACCAACAGCGGTCTTGATCGCTCTTGAAACCTCTGCCCACTGAGCACTCTGCGATCAATATTAGGTGCGCCCTGTCGAACTTATTTATGTCACTATCTGCTGACAGGGAACGCGCCGTAGCTAGCCGTGTTCTTTCCTTTTTTTTCTTCTTCTTCTTTTTTTTTTGCCACTTGCACACAAAGGGCTAATGAATGTCCTGCTAAGAAAGAGCCCTGCGTAAAGGGCTTGTCGGCTTGTTTGTCGTTCGGCATCTTTTTGTGCTTTTCACATTTGTAATAGAGAGATAAAACGCGGGAGAAAGGCGGCCGTTCAAACACAATATCAAATGTGGTTTTCAACCCTATTGTGGGGACCGTGGAGTGGCAGATTGAATACATATACGAGGCCAAATTGGAAGCAGAAACAACGCGTGAAATATCTCTACATCTTTTATGTTTATCTGCCGTACGATGCCTGTTTTGACATCTTGCGTTGTACGGCTTTCTTCAAAAAGAAAGTTTCACGGCATCTGCCCATCAGTAGATATTTCTCTTTACCACATGATATCGAAAGTAAAACGGAAAAACGGTGAAGCTAAAGGACAAGCGCGATTGAATGAACACTATTTTCCCAACTACGGATAACGATGGGTAAAAAAGACGGGTTATTCCTCGCATTCTATTCAATACCATGTGGAACTTCCATATCTCGTCTCACAGTTTACAGACATGTAACAGCGATACGAACGATGACCATGTTAGGCGCAGTTATCTGAGGCACGCCTACTTCCAAAAGCTCTGCACGGAACTGCGCACCAACAATGCAAGGAGCGTCACGGGTTGCGGGAGACCCTGTAAATTACTACAATGCTCTTCAAACAAGATATAAAACACGAAAAAGAAAATACTCCACGGAATAAAAATTAAACGTAATGTAAGGAGTACATTCACCTAAAGACCGAAGGCACGCGTCGTGTTTCCTAAATTTTAGCTCCCTCCGCTTTTAGCGCAGAGCAGCCTATTTGATCTGGCCCTACACAATATACGATCGATGCCTGTTTTGCCATGAAAGGCGGTGCAAGGCACATATTTGTACGGTTCGGCGCCCTGCTATGTAGGGAACGGGTACTCGCGCATTCTCATGAACCCCGTCAGTGCCACTATTTAGAGCGCCGGAACAAAATGTGAACCGAATTTTCTCCTACCCAAGAACAGCCGCACCAAAAAACGCTAAGGAAAAAACTAACATATAAAGCCCCGTAATATGCACGGACACAGAGTTTTAAGTCAGTCAGACTTCTCCCACAACTATGTTCAATGAAGGTAACGTAACACTGCCCCTACTGATCCGACCGCGGAATTGTTTCCGACTTGCTTTTTCTTGTGTCGGGTTGCGTAAGCTTCGAATCTAATTAACTATAGAGCCACAGGGCCACAAGCAGACAAATCAGGTAGGTGCGTGTCACTGTAGGAAGTAGGGGGCTCGCTGTTGTAGCTGCCACTGGCGCGGCTCTATGACAGCGGTTAGCAGTGATGTCGAACTATTCAAGAAACCAAAACAAGAAACACAGATGCCACCTAAAGTGCCTTATAAAAGTGCGTAGCACTGCTCAATGTGGAAGCAGGCTGGTCGAGCGCTTTCCTAATTGCTAATTTAATTAGCAACTGAAGTTTCGGCGAGTTTGTAAGAATTCATACTTGCCATAAAGCGCAAAAAAACGGGGACACAAGAAGGACCTGTCTGGTTTTCATTCTTGAGTCCTCATTTATGGCGCTTTAAATCACGTAGCAATTAGCAAGCCGAACATTGAACTTGAAGAGCGTGACACGGGTGCAGCTAAACGCATGAAAGCTCTCTTCTCGCTCACCATAACTCGGGATAGATTTTGATTTACGGACGCTCGCCACTGCAATATTTTTTCATTTGTTTGCTTTCGAAAAAAAAGTGCATGCAGGACTCCGGCTTTTCTGTTTGCCTCAAAGAACCGGCACATTAATTGCGTCGCCATAGTGTACAGGAAAACACAGCGGACGGAGAATGGCAGCAGCAGAAATACCTATCACAAGACGACGGATTACGGGGGGCAGGCTATAACAAACGAGATTCCGTTGGCTCAAAGTGAGGCCAGGGCGGATTTCCAGGCTTGATTGGCCAGGAATGGAGCGAGCGGTGAAGTTGCCCAGGCCCGGAGCCACTGAAAAAGAAAACCAAGTCGCAGATAGTGGGGAAAGGCGAGAGATGAACATGGGCTTTTCAAAGCTACAAACAACCATCTCTGGAAAAACGAAACAAACATAGAAAATAGAAGGGCTCCGCAACAAACTGAAGGTGCTGGGCCACTAATCAATGTACATCGATGAGTGTCATTGTTGGTCCATGCATGTCATCTTTCAAGCTGTGAAAAGACAACTCCCGTGACCAATGAAAACAACATGCTATGGAACGTTTTCTATTAAGAATATGTGTAACGTCTGTTGCACCTTTGATCACTCCTGTGGTCATCACCTCAAAAAAAAAAAAAAAAAACAAGTATACATGAGCCTCTGCCCTCATCGAAGAGTCGATCGCGTTACCGAGCGCTGAAATCCTTAATTCCGTCTTCGCAGCCCTATGAGCGTGATAGCCTCGTCTTCGTTGCCATTGCCCTTCGGTTGTCTTCTTGTCACATCGCCTTCATGTTCTACGGTTGCGGCTGCAGTTTTGCGACCAGTGACCTTTACAATTTTTGCGTCATCTCGAAGTAGTGTTTTTAGTGCAAGTCGTCTCTGCGTTTTCATGCCCACAATGAAAGGTTCTCTTTATTACGCACGTAGTTATGTGATGTTCAATATTTGACTGCTACTATATGCTATTCCTTTTATAAGTTAACACGCATGCTTGTCACGTATTTTTCTTGACACGTAAGTTTTAAGGAAAAGCGCGAAGTACAATATGCGTAACTTCTCCATCAGGTTCCAATGATGATTTCCTTTTTTTTAAATACCCAATGCGCGAACGTTTTAACATTTTGCCTGCATTGGGATGCGGCTAGCGCGGCCAAATTGCGAAATGGCGGCGAAATGAAAAAAAAACGCATGTCTACACAGATTTTGGTCCGCGTTTACGAACCCCAGATTGTCTAAGTTAATCCAGGAGTTTCCACAATGGCAGCTCTCATCATTTATTGTGCCCACTTTCGGAACATTAAAACCCAAAACTTATTTATTTTGAGCTATTATTTGATTACACAAGTGACATTTATAAAGCTGGCCATGAACACTATTACACCAACACAGACGATGCAGCTCTTCTACAGGAAAGACGCTAATGTGGTGAGACATGCCACCAAGAAACTACGACAGAACAAGCGCGAAAGTTTCCGATTCACAAATTCCTTTAGCAACTTCATCATTTACACGCTCTGTCCAAACTCAAGCTAGCTCACTACACAAATTTAATGAATTTCGGCATAGGCTCAAAAGAAAAAGAATATGACTGAAGCCACTCATAGGCTGTTATCAGCCATACGGAGAACCCTTCAGCACATTTTGTGAGTAGCCTAACTAACTTCAGATTACCCGTGTTTTTCTACATTTCAGATTACCATAAAGATAGCATGCGTGCTATTTTTTGGCTAACAATGCGCGCAGTTATAGCACGAGTAAGCTTGCCGTGACGGTCCTTCCGTGCTTCAATATGTTTTCGCTATGCTGGAACAATTAACTAAATGCATTATATAAAACTATAGAATGCATGTTTTTTCTTGTTCTTCTAAAGTTTTTTGAATTTACCAATAGCCGCATAATGAAAATTTAGGATAAACTAATAATGCTTTTGCGATAAGCTGAACCAGCCATACAATAACATGCTAATTGTTAATATTATTTTATTATTATTCGACCTGGAGAGGAGGGAGAGGAGGAAAATGGAGAGGAGGGAGCCGGCTTGCAACTGCCACCGAAAGGGGCATAACGCATGCATATTCTTTAGTACAGGTAAATACAGAATGTGCTTCAAACGCACATCTGGTTCCTAGAGCCTATTATAGTTCGATACTTTGTTCGTGTTAGCTGGGATGCAGAGTACACCGATGCTTCCATCACCAATCTATCAAAACGCTCCATATTTAATGAAGAGTCATTTATACAATATTCGAAAATAAACGATGCGCCCGCTGCATTAAGCAACAATAACGGCATTTCTTGCTGCCTGAGGTCGCAACACGAAACATGTCATCATAGCTCTGCCGATGCACATTCTGCATTATCTTGCCCATCAGCGAACTTGGCAACAAATTCAGCAGTATGCGAAGCAAATATACAAATGAATTGGATGTTGGTGTTTTAAAGCATTCAATCTAATTACTTTTATAAGAAAGCTAACCATCTGATGGGTTCCTTAATTATTTATCCAGAATATTAAATAGCAATGAGATTCCCATGGTCGCCTCCTACTATTAGATGCCACATACTTAATAGAGGCACCTGCAAAAGTTATACATCTTCTAGATTCTTCCTGATGCAGCCAAAAGACACCAGCAGCAAGAGTTTAAGCCCATATCTAAGCTCTCTTTTAGTTCGAGGGGAAAAAACAGCATCCATGAAGCCAGAAATAGTACACGTTGCTCGCATTCTTGCAACGAAAATGTAACTATAACGCATAAATTCCATCACACAATGCAAACAAAACTGCGAGAACGTATGTAACCCTTAACTGGTATCAAAACCAGAGTCCTATACCAGGCGAGACCCGCCGAAGCAGCCGAGCAAGTTCCCGAGAGACGAAACAGCTCCGATCCTTTGCTCTCGAAATGATCGTGCGTGGACAGCGGAAGCAACGAATAAAATAGAACAGAAAAACCGGAACGGGAGCTTGTTATGAGATGTTCTAAAGAAGAAAAAAAGTGTATCGCGCCGAAGGGAAAAGGCGTCAGCGCATTGTGTACTCTCGAGAACGATCAATCAATGGTGCGCTACATTTGGCGCGAGATATAGTGGTGTACACTCAAGGATGCCTCGGGTACCGTCTCCTCCTCCATACTCGCCTCATCTTCTGCGCATTTGTGTTTGCAGCATGGCCATAAGCTGCCGCTCATTCTTGTACGGCTGCAAGCGATCCCTACCGTCGTGTTGGACATTCGATTTCTTCGTATTCGAGATGGGCCTGGCCTGTTGATGCGTTCAGTATCTAAAGAAATAAAATACAAAAATGGCCCTAAGCTCGAGTCTCCAATATCTCGGTTTACTTTTCTCCATTGCCGTTCGATCCACTCAAAGAGATCCGACAACGTATAGCACTGTTATAAAGGCTATTTTTTTTTCCAGGCACGACTACATTTAGGAGAGTGGTACTCAAGTTAAGATAGTGTAGTTGCTTCAGAGACAGTATTTCTGTTCTCAGCTTCGCCTTCTTTTTGGCCATTCCAGTTCGAACACAGCAATGCGTTCCACTACACTTCTCTTAGATCAAGGAAAACACGGTTTAGCTGGCTTCTCGAAAGCGTCCCAGAATTTCCTCCCTCCTTGATCGAAATTCGAGCAACATAAAAAAGAAAGTATGTAAAGAAAACAAACAGGGTAAATCAGAAAGTAAAAGCCAGGCACACATGTTTATACCCTCGCAAAGAGCAACGTCTGGCTGCGAAGACGCGAGGAACAAAAAGGCCTCTGCAACGTCGGGTCGTAAATAACTCTGCTACTCCGGAAGGCAGATTGATGCCGGAAAAGACATGGGCTATCCCATTTTCTTTGATGCCATTGCTATTATTGGCGCGTCTTTTATTACGTTATAGTTGGTTGTTATCGTATACGAGTCTCACACAAACTTAACGAAAGTTGCGCATTATCTTACAATTCCATCCGAGGTCCCTCGAATGACGAAGTACCTCGAAAGTTCCGTGTAAAACTCAGTGTTTGACTTTAGAGTCGAAAACAGTTTCTAGTCACACGAATTATCTGTCTAGCATTTGACGCAGAAGGTATAGATGAGCCTACTGTTCCTCTAATTTTAACCCAGCGACATATCGAGCGAAAAAATATTAGCACCAATAAACACATCATAAACCTGTCAGACCTGGACGAAGAAGCTGCGGAGTGGTTGTGCTGCTTCGCTCGCCTCCCAGCAGTTTTACAGCGAAGCTGTTTATGGCTAAGGTTCCGTGGATTTTTCATGTAAGCTGATACTGGTGATTGTGCAGGAAGGCTCCAAGCGCAATGGCACATACCCCTGTGGACTCCGGGTGGTGGGCTGCGGGACCTGTAACGCGCCCTTGAACTACCCTTGTCACACCTGGGACCCAAAGAGGTCTCAGGCACAAATGTAGGAATGCGTTCTCCGATCGCATCTACGTTCTACGGTCTACGTTCGCACCGCCCTCTCTTTGTCGGCGTTTCAAGCACTTCCGTGTCAAGTTTACTTTCCTTCCACTCTCCCGTGATGGCGGTGCCGTCGAAATGTCACCCGTGCCTAGTTTCCTCTCGCTCCTCGGGGCAGCGGTGGCATTCTCGTCTCTGCTTCTGCCGTCACTCTTAGTAGGCGCGTTGCTCCTCGGGAGTCTGACCTATACACGAATATGATGGAATTGATATAATATTGACAGAGATGATACGAGACTGTGTGTGCGTACCTATCGCCACGATGACCACCGATCAAGACAATAAATGTGTTAGTAACTTCGTTCAAAATTATGTGTCACATCTGTGTCGTGTGCTAAACAGCTTCGCTGGTCGTCCATCTTCACAGAGTGGAATGGCTCATGATTTCTTTTTTCTGATTTATGTGCCTTGCACTGCTTGTCCATTTGCATACTGAACTTCTGAGCGTCGGACATGCTTCCAGCAACGGGTGCGGCACCCCCGGGACGGCACCTTATGAAGCCTCCTGAGATTCAGTTTGGTATTACGCCAGACCAATTCCTTCAGATGCAAGCGGCGGTAAACAGCCTGGAGATACCCCTTGGCGCTGAATTGCAGCCTGGTACAGCCACAGGCAACAACTGTACTCCGTCCCCTTTTAATTTCTCGCTTTCCCTTACCCAAAGTTCTCCCACTAAGACCATCTCCTGCTTCGACGTGAGCCTCTTGTGTCAGCTGTGGGTCGGAGTATCGTTCTGAAAGTCGTACAGCTGTCGCATTAGACGGGCTGACTGACTTATGTGCACTCAGTGACGATGTGATCAGGCTATCGATAACCTTCTCTGCCACTATCTTCCGCTGCGACTAACAACGTCCGGCTCTGCAACGTGCCTTGAGCAGAATTCCTGGAAGCCTGGCCTCACAACTCATCAGGCCAGAAAGCCACACGTGCTCTTCTACAACACGTCAAGGCGACAGACTTGAGTTCTCGACTGTATAAATGCTGGGCGTTGTCTAGTGTACGTGCAAAAATTGAACTCATGCCTTTTTTCTCTCTCTCTCTCTCTCTCTCTCTCTCTTTCTTTCGGCCGTCCTCACCCTCCCCATGAAATGCGTGGCAAAAATTAAAGTATGAAGAGTCTAGCTAATCTTCCTGTATTTTCTTCCACCGCTCTCTTTCTCTTTCTGGGGCCTATTGCCGCGTGTATTTCAATATAATTTCTCAGAGACTTTTGAGAAACAGAGTAAAGTAGGGCATGCAAAACCGTCTGATGCCAGAGGTATGCTTTTAAGTATATAACCTATCGTCCACTGCTGTGAAGAAGGCATATAACAGAAAGACGACAGGAGAAAACAAGTAAACGCAGCTTTGTATTAACTTCGTTTATTAGGCTAATGGTTTTTTTTAAACATCATGCTCGTTTTTTGACTGCTTGAGTGAAATATTCTCATACATGTCGGGAGGAGGAAACTAGGCTTCATGCCAGCCTGTCGGAGGGAACAATCGTAAGAGGGGTCAGCTTTATTATCTTAAAAGATACGGGCGGGCGCTGAAATGACTTGACGATAAGGACATGAACAATGTGAAATAGCCCCGAATGGGCACCCATTCTGATGCCCACCCAAAGTACCAGCAGCAAAAAGACGCTCGGTGCTTTTATCTTTACGAGTCTTTACGCATCACGCACTCATTCGTTTGCGAGGCGTACGTTCTCTTTACTCGACGATTCGTATAAAACTTTACTCATCCAAGTTGCTTTCCTTTGCGTTGTTTGTAACCTCACACCCTGGCCGCATCCCCTTTGGTTCTCATACGCTTAACGATCATTCTGACAAACTTGTTTGTATTGGACGAGAACAGTTTCGTCTTGTTAGTAATTGATGACATTTGATTTTGTCGAAAGTTGGCACTTGTGTGGCTCGCCTCCTCCGTCAGCGTCTCGTATTGGCACTATTCGTTTTCTATTTCTTTTGCTACTTCGTGCACCAGGTGTCCATAAAGAGCGCTGTTTCGGCTCTTGCTCCCATCTTAACTTAGTCGCAACAGCTGCTTGTGCTGAAAGCGACAACGAGACGGGAACACCAAGAAGACGATGATCTTGACATTCCCAAACAGAGCTCGGATGAGTTAGGTAAGAGGGAGAGCGTGTGGCACACAAAGTTCTTCAACCAAGTCACGTTGAATGATTCCTTGCTTATGTCATCTATCCCGTTCCCTCTCCGTCTCGGGGCAGACAGACATTTTTTACGCCACTACCTTTGCTTAGTGGGGAAAGAAATAAGCCTCGAAGGGAGCTGCGAAACGCTAGGGGACGTCTACACGCAAGATGGTGTGCCACGTTTCGATATCCTTGTCGCTACATCGAGTCGCGCTCTAAGCGATGTGATTAGCAAAGATAACGAAGCAAACTGCCTCTCGGTGGAAGTGGTATTTCTAAAGAAGTAAAGCATGATGAAATTTAGATCAGAAAGAATGGTCAACGCCACAAAAAAAAAAGAAACGTGTGGTTTGATACGTTGCCTTACATGCGAATGAATCTCTTGCCGACAATCTACCAACCGCGATAGCTTAGTGGCTATGGCGTCGCGCTGTTGAGCTTGAGGTCACCGGTTCAATCTCTGCCACAGCGGCCACGTTTCGATTGGGGCAAAGTGTAAACACGCTCTTTACTTGAATTTTGATGCACCTTAAACAATAGAAAGCGGTCTAAATTATTCCGGAGTCACGCACTACAGCGTGACCGATATCAGATCGACTTTTGCATGTAAAAGCCCCAGGATTTATTACTTTACAGCTCTTATAAGAGCTTCAGTGCAATACGCGGCGCAGTAATTTGTTCACAAAAATAACGATAACCGCGCAAGCACTGCGTACAGGTGGTTAACCAGTGAAGCTGAACGTGCGGCCCCAGTGTTTATCACTGGGTTAATTCCGACTGGCTCATTAAAGTATTTATTAATTACTGGTTACGTCTTTGTATTTCTTAATGAGGTTACACACACGTTCGGCTGCCACGGAGAGAACGACGTCACTGACCTTATTTATGCCTGCAGTAGCCGTTGTCGCTTGCGTTCGTTGTCTCGAGTTTGCTCAGCGGCGTAGTGAGCAGCATTCACCCGCCATTGGCGCTTGCGATTCTTCTAAATGAAATTGCTTCAAAATAAATCTGTCCATTACGTAAGACAATGAATGGCTCATAACCCCTTTAGCTATGCCTCAAACCCCCGTAAACGCGGCCTCCCCATTACGACGACAGAAGAGAAGTGAAATTCTACGCTGGAATGGTGAGCGGCAACGCAGCCAGCTGTGTAAGAAGAAATTACGACGACGAACGCGGGAACAGGGGCACGAGCGCGTGACGAGCACGAGCACAAGCGCAACCCAAGGGGTGCCAACGAGCCAGCTGCGGAAGAAGACGACGACGCTCGAGCCAAAGCTCATGATGATGGTTTTCTGTGGACAGGCCACTAACAGACGCTTTTTCGTTTCCCCTCGCCATATAAAGCTTGGGTTAACAGCCCTTTCCGCATACATTTTCAGATAGAGGCCGAGTTCCTTCGACACCAACGCCCAGTTTTATTTTGCTGTCGCCTTGCTGCCAACGCCTGCATGCAGGTCCTCAAGTGTGCCCAGCCAGTCTGCTTGCGCCTATCTGTTGCCCTCTCCTTAAACGTTCTTTAAAAGCGAAGCTTTCTTTGACTCTTCTTCAGACTTGACTGCTGCTGCCGCTGCTGCTGCTGGCTGCTCTCTTGCCGAATACGTGGGTCATACTGAAAGTAATGCCGTCATCACGCCATCATCGTAGTGCCATTCTTATCACTGCTGCCTTCTGGCTAGTCTTGGACGATTAGCCGGTACCAGACATAGTGCAAAGAAACACCTAATATAGTGCGAATTGAGGTAGCCCGCGGTGGTAGGTGATGCACGTAAGCGCGGACGTGAGCTCCAACACCAGCACGCCGTAGTTTTCACTGTAGTCGTTGTCACTCCATCGTAGTTATTCCATCGTCATCATGGCATTGTCGTCAATGTGTAATTGTCACAGAATAGCCGTCATGCCATCCTGGTCGTTCCATAGTCGACGTCACACCGTAGTCGTACCAGGCGTCCTCATTCCATCCTATGGTGCCTTCATGTTTGGACCATAATCGGCATTTTGTCGCAGTGAATCAACCATTTCATATCCGTTATTCCGTTCGTGACATCGTCGTAGTCTTGCCGTCATTGTACATACCATCGGCATCATTCTAGCCATCGCCTCACGCTGTGGTCACACCGTCGTCGCCATGTCATCGTCGCCACTCCAGCCACGTCACCTTATAGTCGTCATGCCATTGTCATCCCATCATTGTCGTCATTCTATCTTCCTCTTGTTGTTGTCACCATTGCACCAGTCGTCATGCTGTCGTGGGAGCAGTCATTTTGACGTAGTGGTTTCAGTGTCGTCATGCCATTGTCACGATGGCGTCGTCACCATACCATCGAGGTCGTTGCGTCGCCGCCACAAAGTCATCTTCATGCCATCGTGGTCGTCCCTTCGTCGTGATTCCGTCAGCTTCGTGCGGGACATGTGCATGTGCAACGTGTTCATTCTGTAGAGAAACGGTTCTCAGTGTAAGTGTGCTCAGCTGGGTTGTGTGGTCTCTATTTGCAATCGCTAAGCAGGAACAGCGTTGCTCACAAACAGTAATGAAAGCGCCGCTTCAACTGATTCACACAGCACGTGAGATCTGCAGATTTTTTTTTTTTAAGCGAAGCTTTCTTTGCCCCTTTATTCAACTTTTCCACTGCTGCTGCGGCTACTGCCTCGCACGCCGTGTCGGGGAGTAGTTGCGAACTCATGGCAGGGGTGTGGGAGACGTGATAAGCGACGTCAACGAACGACGTTTCTGTAGAGCGGAGCCATGATGCCCTCTGATGCGCCCTGGGTGACGCAACAATGTCCTCTGGACGCTGTAATTAGCGTCACCCCCCGCAAAACCATTGCATAAACGGCCGCGCTTGCCTCCGTGCTCCCCCGCAACGACAACACCAGTCCAGGGAGGAGGAAGGCAGAATGTTGGAGAGAGGAGGACGCCTGTGGTCCTGCCTTCCTTGTGCTCTCGCGATGCTCCATACAACACACAACCACCGCCTTTTCCACTCTCTCTGAAAATGTACGACGAGTTGCATTGAGTAAAAACCAGCTTCCCCCTTTGGTAGCCTTGCAACACCAGTGCAGTTTGCGACCGAGAGCAAACAGTGCACCTTCAACCAAGAATAATAAAGCAAATAGATTCCTTTGGCTCTTTCGTTCTCGTGGCTGGTGGCCAGAATTTCTCGGCTGACAAAATAGAGAGAGGGTAGCGCCTTCAGGAGCAAGGAAGGCGGACAGGCACTGAGAGGACAGGGCGACTACGGAGGAGGAGCCAGCGTATAGAAAGTAGGTCATCGAGGGAGAGGGAGAGCCGTTGGTGCCTACGGACTCTGTTGGTTGGCCGAAGAGGCGCTGAAGTCACGCCAGAGGCTGGTGAACCAGGTGAACGTTGTAGCATCAACGGGACGGCCGCTATGATAGCAACAGAGTAGCAAGAAATGTCACACCATGGAACTACTTTCCCGGATAAGCTTGCGGGTTCAGAAAGTTATTCACTTACGTCAGCGGTTATCTTCGAAGATTTCTACATAATTTTGACAGCGAATATCAACTGCGAATATCTCAGCAACCTTCGGTTTGCAGATCATATTGTTCTGTTCAGGAACACTGGAGACGAATTACAACAAATGATTGATGGCCTTAACCGATAAAGTGTAAGATTGGGGCTGAAGATTATTATGCAGAAGTCAAAGATAATATTTAACAGCCTGGCAAGGAAACAAGAATTCAGGATCGCCAGTAAGCCTCTAGAGTCTGCTGAGGGTACGTTTATCTAGGTCAATCACTCACAGGGGACCCTGATCATAAGAAAGAAATTTACAGAAGAATACAATTGTATTTGAGGGCATACGGCAGGCATCGCCAAATCCTGACTGGGAGCTTGCCACTGTCGTTGAAAAGAAAAGTGTACAATCATTGCATTCTACCGGGGCTAACATGTGGGCAGAAACTTGGAGGTTAACAAAGAAGCTCGAGAACAAGTTAAGGACCGTAGAAAGAGCGATGGAACGAAACATGTTAGCCCTAACGTTAACAGACAGGAAGAGAGCGGTGTGGACCAGAAAGTAAACGGGGATAGCCGATATTCTAATTGATATTAGGAGAAAAAAAATGGAGCTGGGCAGGCCATGTAATGCGTAGGATGGGTAACCGGTAGACCATTAGAGTTACAGAATTGATACCAAGAGAAGGAAAGCGCAGTTGATTACGGCCGAAAACTAGGTGGGGTGATGGAGTTAGGAAATTCGCAGACGCAAGTTGGATTGAGCTAGCGCTAGACAGGGGTAATTGGAGCTCGCAGTGGACATAAAATAGGCTGATGATGACGATGACATAATTTTGAACTACATCCGCTTAGCAAGCGTACTGATGGGCTAACTGTCACCGCCGAGAGCAACAAGAGCTCATTGCGTCCGCTTCATTCCCTCGTGCACTGTTTGTCATACGAAAAGATAGCAATTATATGGACACTCAAGCAGATTTCTGCCGTCGAGTCCGTCGCCGTCGCCTCCTGACATCGTGAACGCTGTATGTGCCGCGATCTTTTGAACGCACGGCGGAGAACAAACGCGCGTTCTGCGCCGTGCTCGCTTTTGCAGAAGTAGTCTCCTTCACAATCACCAGCAAACGCGCTTCCGACGAGCGAGAGTCCATGGGGGAGGGGGTGGGAAGGGAGGCGACGTTTAGCTGCGGCACGCAGTGCCTATTTATATCAGAGGCTCCGGCACAGTCACCAACGCCGCACGCATTTGAGCGAACGCGGGCAAAACGCCGATGTCGATCATTACTGTATAGCTCTCAGTTTGCTATCGCAATTGATGCTTCGCCTTTCAGGTGAAACTGCGACAACTTTTTTTAAGTATTTTTCAGTCTGCAGCCCCACTCAAGTGACAATAGATACTGCATTTAGAGCGTTTACTTTGCGAGTTGTAATAGGTGGCTATGAACAACACTGCTGTTATTATAATCAATTAGCTTTTAGTCTTCGAGTGTTAATACTCACATGTAGCAACATTTAGTGCACATTAGAAATACATGGTAGTAAACTTTCACATGTAACCCTCCATTGCTGTGTCAGTGATATCTTTAGGACCTCCAATTCCCCTCAAATCAATTCCTACAGATTGCGGTTTTTAAACATCTGAACAGGCATTTACCTGAGATATATACCACATCATAAAACATTTAATAAAAAGCCATGAATTGACTGTAAAGAGAACTAGAAACAGTAATCGGAAGCGCTGCTTCTGAAAAGAAAATACTAAGTAACTTACTCGATGTAAAGAGGGAAGGTGTATGCACACGAGTGCGTTTCGAGAGAAAGATAGACCGCAAACTCCTCATCCAATGGAGAACAAAATTACCTCTAGTTTCCTGGGCTGCAGTTAGCATTTTTTTGCCATTGATACCTCCATGAGCTTCGTTTAGATCAGCGGGTATGAATGCGTGTAGGCAGCGCCAAGCCTGATAACCTCGTGCCAGCTATACAGTCAAATTCACTAAGGTGATACTTGTCCCCTTCAATTTCAACTGTTGATGTTGCTGTCTGCGACGTGGTGCTGCAGTTGTCAAAACAATGTCATTGCGCACAAAGATGCATAAGAAAAATACACCTACAAACCTCTCCACGTCAACACGACTAGCATTTTCGATCTCGTTTAGATGTGCCATGGAACCGCCGTCGTGGCTCAGTGGCTATGGCGTTTCGCTGCTGGGCACGAGGTCACGGTTCGACTCCTGGGGGCTTCATTGATGGGGGTCTAATACAAAACACTCGCGCACCGCTGTTCTGGTGCGGGTAAAAAAAAAGCTACAGTTGGTGAAAATTAATCCGTAGCCGCCCACCACGGCATCCTTCATAACATGCTGTGCAGTTTCGAGTTGTCAAATTCCACAATTTAATTTCATTTACTGCGTCCAAGGTTTGGCACTTGCCACATACTCCGGTGCTTCATACGTCCAGCATATACCTTTCAACGACATCTTCGAGTTTGTACAGCCGCAGCAGCCCCTCCGTTAAAAAAAATAAACAAGTATAAAGTTCTATGAGCGAGCGAGGAGCCGAACGCTTGGCGTATAGTTTTAGAGACAGACTTTACAGGTAATGTATAAGCCAAAAGGAAGATACATAGCGCAGAAATACAAGGACAAAGATGCAAGACTCGCGCACTATGTCTTTGTTCGTCTCTCTCCTACGCTAGGATTTTTTTTTTTACTTCCTGATGAACCAACACACCCCCGAAAACTATAGCGTCGTGGTGCACTCCGAGAGGCAACATGTGCTTGCCGCTAAACTGCGAAAAATGAAAAAAGAGAAGAAAAAATTCAATAAAAATATCTGTGGGTGTACATGCCCACGCCAAGATCTGGGTCCGAATCCAGAAGACCTTCTTACGCTAAACTTGTTCGTAAGAAATAATTTCAGCCAAACCGGATGCCAGACATATCAGTAGCGAAGGCGGCCAGAAAATGGCAAAGCGAACTTAGGAAAGAAAAGCTTTGTGAATAAGGCCCCTGATTATTAGGCGCGCTGTAGTGGTGGTCTCCAGAATAATTCTGAGCACCTGGGGTTCTTTAGCGTGCGCCTAAGCTAAAGCGAACGATCGTTTCTGCTTTTCGCCCCCGTCGAAATGTGGCCGCCGCGGCCGCAATCAAGCTTGTGTCCTCGAGCTTAGCAGCGCAATGAAATAGCCAGTCAATTTATGCGACGGGTAACTAGAGAGGAAGAAAGTTGAACCGGAAGCACAGTGAGAAAGAGAGAGAGATAAAAGGAAGGCACAGAGTTCGAAAAGCAGAAAGGGACAGAATTTCGCGTAAGGAAAAAATCATCAACCCTTCCGCTGTCGAAAAATTGGGGGTAAGTGTAGTAATACTTAATCGTTGTTGTCGTTGATGATCGTTCAAGAAGCACTGTCGTTTGAGTATATACTGTCGTTTATTCTTCAAGTTACAGTTATGCAAATAAGAACACTTCCTTTAAAATCTGAAGGTCACGTCAGAGCCGTCGTGATAACATGCCTACGCACCAGCTCCTCCGAGTCGATCTGCCTCGGTACGCTCTCCCAGCTTCCCACAGCCCCCCGCCTCCTCCCCGAGACGTCCCTCCGGGCAAGCCCAACCAAAGTCGTAAACTTGAGGAGAGACTCGGGGTACAGGGAAGCCGTCGGCGGAGGGAAGCGCCGTTCCGTTCTTACGGCAGGGCGTCTGGAGTATCTCGACTCGCGATATAAACAAAATAACCAGGCAAACACATCAAAGCACACCAGTGAGTACAAATGTCTCAACAGTAAGCGAAGCTTGTCGTCTGTGAACCTAACCTCCTACTTTCCCTTCCCTTTCCTGCTACTTTTCGTTCCCTTTCGTGGTACTTGTCCTCCACTTTCCTTCTACTTTTGCATCCATTTTTGTGCAACTTTTTATTCCATTACCTTGTACGTTTCCTTCCCTAGATGTATACATTTATTAAACGTTTATGTTTTATTACCGTGACATGTCGTGAACTTTACGTTACCCTGACTAAAGTCAGATAAACACACCAGAAGTTTCGCTTACCCCCCTTTTCTCGACAGGGGAAGGGCTGGTGATTTTTGTGCATGTAGAGAAGCATTCGAGACTAATGAAATCTGGCAGACAAAGGTGTTGTTTATTTGGTTTTAGAGGCGACTGTGCAGGTAAGAATGTGTGTTTTAGTTTTATGCGTTTTTTAGGTGACTGTGCAGGTAAGAATTTCATCACCTACAACTACGACACCCCGTTCGGCGGACTCGATATCATATTGTGCGGTGACACGTCGGAGTACGAGTAATGATCCAGGATTACCTGTCTATAGACCCATGTGCACCTATGAACGATGCAGGGCCGAGACACACCTGCTCGAAGAACGTCAACGCACTGGGCTTCCGAATCAGTGCCGAATTTGTTGGAGAATGGTTGTGAGCTGCCGTATTGTGTGTGTTCCAATGCCTGGTGCATTTCCCGGAACGTGTGTGCTAGACGGGCGTGGTGTTCTTTCAGGCCGTAATCTTCGGTGGTCGGGAACGAAACGACGACAAGGGTTTCATCACTTGGCATGAAAGGAGCCCCGAATCGACATTTAGAGCCGTTCTTCTTATAGCAGGTGTGGGTATGATGTACCTGGGTGCGTTGCCGACGAAGAACGGATGTATCCAGTGACACCAAGAAATCGATCATATCGATGGTCTTGGACATGATCATACTCAGTTCTTCATCGGGAGCGTTGTCCAACCACATCACGACATGGACGTGGGGGCTGCCTCGCTGCGGGAACTCAACCCGTTTGAAGTAATCGACCACGACGTACGCTTTGAAGGGGGAAAGCTGACTATCCTTGAGGATGTTGAGGATCACGTCGAAGAGTCGATTAACATAAATGGCGCACGCCCCGGGGTCATTGTTCCACAGCTCGATGTGGTCCAGAAACGGCATGTTTTGCAATGACCTACACTGGCTCATGTCAACGTTCACACGCAGACGTTCTAGGAGTTCAATCAGCCGATCCCAGTGAACTGCGGATGCGGACAGCGTCAGAAAGGCGGTTGGTTTGCCCAGTTGCCGAGTCATGGCAAGCACCTCCTTCTTTATTTTGTGCCAGTAGTGTATGGTGTTGGGAATTCCTCGCATGAATGCCATGCCCCGGTCGAAGGTTTCGCGCATGAATTCACCACTCTCTAGTTACTGTCGGGTTATACGGTTAGTGTGGTTGTTTTTTCGGAAGGTTACCGTTTTATCCGCGATTTTGTAGCGCTTAACCTTCATAGCCATGTATAGCACATGCACAGGCTCGACTCCACGCGTGTCTGTACGACGTATTTCAGTGCTTGCTTTGGAAAAGGGGGTTGCGTGTGGGCCGCGGATCTTGCGAGGCTGACCCAGATACGTCTGAGGAAAGGACAGTTCCTCGGCGTGCTCATCGTAGAGCAAGGAAATGGGAACCCGCCTTTCCCCCGGAGCTATAGCCAGGCAATGGGAACCCCCTTCTAAGAGGTGGTGGCAGAAAAAAAAAACATTACAGGGATCCGATCACGCATTAATATGTCTAAGAGCCTTTCTCAGCCCACAGTTTGTCTTCACGCCTTGTATGCTTTGGGGAAGTAAATGAACCATTGCGGGGACATAATAGTTACGGAGTCTTTGACTGTATCTCGTCTTACAGCGGGCCACCAGGGTGCTGTATGCTCTTTAGACAGTCAAATGTTGCGGTTATGCCGACGGCGAAAGTTTCCAATGTTTTGACTAGCATCAAATAACTTAAGTATTTATTAAGTAATTAAGTAATCAATTAAACTCACTATTCCAACACATATTCAATGTTTGTGCTATACGTTTAAAAAGTAGCGATCAAACTGTCGTTCTCAATTTTTTTTCTCAATTTCTTTGCTACCGCCCTCGAGACACCCTCGAGCCTATGGCCTTCGAACAGCGGTGTGATTCGTTCAATCACCATTTCTCTCACGTCAGCGGAGATCATTAAGGCGAAGTAAAGACAATCAAAGTCCTAACTAAACGCCTATCGGCTAGTGCAACGCATGGAAGGAAGAGTAATATCTTAGGCGGCGAACGCCGTTTCTGCTATAAAGAGCCATGCGCGCGCGTACATCGTGCCCAACTCGGGCTTGCTCTTCTAATGACCAGCCCAAGCGCCGTACCATTCGTTGATGAGGTCGTTTAAGGCGATTTTGCACTCCTACTAAAGACGGGACAAGGGGGGAGCAGAGAAAAAGAAGTCCGTGCGCAGCTGTAACAACGCACTCCTAACAAAATAGTCCGCCGCCTTCCTCTTCTCTCTCCTTCTCTTCCTTCTACCTGAGTCCATTTTCTAATTAATTTTTTGCTTTATAATTCTTTATACCTTAGCACTAGCGAAATGCAAAAGTATATTCTTCTCAGACACCTCCTCTTCTATATACTAGAATAAAAATCAATTTGAAGCTATTAAAATGGCCTGAAATAAAAAAAAATGTATCGCGAGTCCGGGGAATGAGGTCACGGGCTATGAAAGCGAATGGTCGCACAAAAGCGCAGACATTTCCGCGGTGATACACTTCCGCAAACTCCTTCCTTCCTTACATTCTCATCCGTCCATTTCCCGATGGCGTAGTTTGTCGGGGCTCTCAAACAGTGGCCCCGTAGCTCTCAAATTTAGGCTTTTTAATGAACAAATGATAATAAACAGCACCTAAGATTTAGATATAAGAAAGGAGGGCGCGGGTGAGGAGGCGACATGCCGAAGGGTGTTTTTTCTTGCGCTCGTTCCGATTTAGGTAAAAAAAAAAAAAAACAGGGTACCCACTTATTATTCTCGCACGACAGTCTGTTTCCTTCCCCAATGCTCCTTACGTTATCACTCTTTCCGTTCCCCTTGTCTCTAACTCTCTCTCTTTTTCTTTTTTGCCATTCATCTCCAGGGCGCTTCAATTCAAAGACATACATCACGTAATTAAACCCCTCCCCTGTCGTTATTGCAAACTGAATTGGCTGGTCATTTTTGTACCTGGTCTGCGTTCCTCGATTTTCATTTCCGGCGCCGGGGACAACAAGAAACGGCAGCTGTAATATTTGCGTGAGCTCGAGCTCAACTGCGGCGCACCGCCGTCGCTCAGTTCACGCTCACAATTGCGAGCTGCCAATAACAGGGTAAGCTTTATGGGCAAAGGAATAAATGTGCAAGTATATCTTTGGCAGAGGAAGCCGACTTCGTGCCTTCCTTGAAGAACACTGCTCTCGTTCGGTGGTTTATACGTTTAACACGCGATGGCTCCCATGTAATTCTGTCACATTTTGCGACATAGAAGTACGAGGCTTTACTTTTAGTTACATAACACGTACCTAGATCTTTCTTTCATATGTGACTACACCGAGCAGAGTACAGCGCCCACCCTCGATTGAAGAATGTGCTAAGCTGCTCAAGAATTGCTATTGAGTGTTATTGAAGCGCAGTGTCCTCTTCTGTCAAGGGTTGGCGCTGCCATCCGCTGTCTTGGTTAGAAATTAACCAAAGATTGGTAGGCCGGTTGGCCTTGTTAAACATGTTAAAAACAAACATGATGCAGTGCAGGGCGACATGTGTTGGGCCCCTTCTGAAGTCACAGAAGCGTCGAGCCAAATTAATTTTGAAAAAAGACTCAGAAACATGGATTAAAATCAATGGGCGGCGGAAGTGCGAAAGTATTGCATTGCCATTTCCTCAGCCAGTTCAGAATTTTCCGCCCGAACCGAGGCAGCAGTAGACACCTTTTCTTTACCGTCAACGACAACAATCTGCAGTCAGGGCATTTGAAAAGGGCACCATCTCGAAGCAGGTCCTCAAACTACTTGAGGGCAAAACGATTACGCGTCATTTTATCTACTGATTTCCTGAACATTTGGTTCGGATTGAGGCTGCTCCCCCCAATCTCAACGAATTGGCTCACGGGGCTGCGCGAGAACTTGCCTACCGCGCGGCTCGGTTACGCTCCATAGACGACTCCGTTGAGAATCGGGACACACCCTCCACCTACAAGGAGCTTACTAAGCACTTTTATCTTGGACGTACGACTTATTCCGCCCCACACCCGAAACTTAACCGGGCACAAGCTTTAACACTACGCCTCGTGCAACTTATCCTAATGCCTCCCTTTTACATAAGATCTACCCCGATACTTCTTGGCGCGAGTGTGGCGCGATAGCCACGTTAGAACACGTGCTCTGCCCGATCACGCTCTATCAACAGCAATGACGAAGCCAGGTGGGATGCGGCCATCCGCAGCCCGCTTCTGGCTGACCAACTCTGGGCTGTTCAGCAGGCCCGCAATGCAGCATAGAGGCTTGTCCTGTCAGTCCCAACGTGGAAGCGGCCCGCTTCGTGATGCGTCACGAGCTGCAGGACTCAATAAAGTTTATTCTATCCATCCATCCATCACAGTCAGGCTATGGAAATATTCTGGTTACTACGTAGTTTCCGGTATGAAAATATTTTCGGGCCGTGTTAAATTCAACCTTTCAAGTATGATGAATTAGGCATGGCTAGATACACTGAAGCCCACTGCAGAGAGGGACTGCGTATCGAAAAGTGGCTCTTAATGGGAATGAACGAACCGGGCCCACAGCGCCCATTTTGACCGTATACCGTTAATCTTTTGTACCGTTTTTTCGCTGTTTGGCGTATTATAGGTTTGGATTATTTTTTCCAGCTGTGGTTCTGCAATAGCCAATGAAATCTCTCTACAAGACATCGCCACATGTACCTTAGAGGATTTAACAGCCTAAATCAAGATTACGGATAAGTCAAAATTACTCAACAGTCCCCGCATAAATGCATGTGTACTCTACAAAACTGTATGCTGAAAGCGGCAGTAAATGGTCGGTGCTGCTGGCACTGAATGTACTTTCAGAGCCAGAAGTGAAGCAGGAAACGCCTTTCGAATATGAAATTCATTCTAACGCAGATTGAGTGCTTATACAGTAATGTGCTACGGAATGGATTCAAATTAAACAGCTTCTGAGCTCTGAATTCTCGATAGCTCTTGTTTGCATACGCGGATCAAACTTATATTGTCCTTGAATAAGAACTTAGGACCGGTCCCTTAATACCCAAGAAAGTTTCCGGTAATTTTTATCCTGTGCACAGTAAACCATAAATGCCATAATTTCCAATCTACCAGCGACCTGCAGTAAGTGTCAGCTCGCTTTTCGTTTTCCTTAAGCTTTGCGGTGGTATGCAGGGGTGCATATTACATTCTTCATTCGTTGAGCGTTACGACAGGGAGCGTTTCGTTGACTACCGGCAGCATCCTTACCAACTAGCTCAGCTTTCTGTCGTTCTAAGTATTTTCGGGCTGCGTTGATGGGACATACAAACTGCGATCAAGGTTATTTTCTCTTAGAAATAGTCCCCGTGTGTTTCACCAATGACCGTCTTGAAGCATGTCGTTAAAGGAGCAGAAAAAAAAACACGAAATTAACGTTACAATTGAAGGGCGTAGCAGGCGCCCAATTTATGGGCACGCACGTAAACTCGCGGTAACCGCGTGCGCGTGTGGACGCGAGAGCTGCGAAGAGCCATCCAACAAGTTTTAGTGGCGATCAGTGCATACAACGCAGCGTGTCCGATATCTGCTTACTGGCTGCCTACCGATGACTGCGCCTAATCGTGTAACGCGCACTTTGTGCAGCGGGCCGTGCTCAATCAACTTATCCTCTGATCATTATCCCTACACAAGCCAGGTCGGCAAACCACGCACGCCCCGCCGAATTTACAGCCTACGTTTGGGTCTGCGTAAGCGGTTTAATTGGGTAGCGCCAAGATAGCCGCATTGTCAAGCCCTCCGGTGACAGTATGGTTAGGGTGAGGATAGCGTAGAGTTGGTGCTGTAGAGCACACGCTCTTCCACCCATCCACCCTCGCTCCCCGTGGAGGACGAGCAGTTCTATACGACTCGGCACTATTTATCTAAGCGGCCAGCTGCCTCTCCAGTCTGCGGCTACAGATTCGCCGCTTCACGGGCTTCATGCTTGTTTTTTTTTTTTTTTTTTTTTTTTTTTTAGTGGCACTAAATCAATTAGTCGCGCTTAACACTGGTTAGATTACCATTCGTACGCTCGGCTCGTTTGGCCTAAGTAATAGGTGATTTGTGCACTTACGTGCTCATATATAGGATTTGATTTCACGAACGTTTAGGCCAGTAAAAACTAAATCACTTGATATTTTATTTTTTCTGCATTATTTTTTTTTTTCACTTCTCTCGCGAAAAAAAGTTTGGTTGCTGGTGCAGCAAATGAGGACGACCCTCAACGTTCCACGCCGGTGCGTCGTGTACGAGCACACGCATTTCAAAGTATTTTTCTCGCCACTCGGCCGTTCTCAAAACTTGCTAGTGCTAGTCTTTGGTTCTTTCACAGCGCAATGTACTCCTTTTCTAAAAAAAAATTCCGGCAACACCCATATCTTGATGAATGTCGACGTTACCACGATTAGCATTGAAGTAATGTATAGCGACACAGCGTATTGCCAAATTATTCCCTTGGGTGTAGCCAACTTCTCCAATTTTCTTTTACTGACATCTTCTTTACTCTTGTGTAGCTCAACCCCCCTCGCTCAATGCACACTCTGGTCTCATTCAATGCACTTTCTCCGCACTCGAATGCTTTTGATGCCGGCTTTATGACTACTCCGTCGCTGACGTCTTCCCATTTCTGTTGCCGACTTATTTGCTTGTCGCCCCTTGTTCTGCTTCAGTAAGGTTTCAACTTGGGCTTGTTGATTTTCCACTGTGAACGTGTGGCATTGGTTACACGGATACACAAATAGAGCGCAATATTTGAACTGTTGATAGTTTGCGCTAGAGCACTGCACGGGCTCGGACCGGGCTCGGGCCTAAGGTAAAGGGGTGGTGGGCCGGGCCGGCCGGGCGGGTAATGTAGATTATTTCCGGGCCCGGGCCGGGCCCGGGTCTCGCCATAAAGCTTTTGGTCGGGCTCGGGCGGGCAGCCCAACGTAAGAACAGGCCCGGGCCGGGCCCGGGCTGGAAAAATCGGCCCGTGCAGTGCTCTAGTTTGCGCTCCGTGTGGGTAACCGTGTTCCTTCTTTGGTCCCAGGTTTTTCTTTTTTTTTCACGCGTAATGCTAGACGTACATACTGTTCTGCCTGGCTATCTGGGTAACCACCCAGTTATAGGCCCAGTTACATATACCTGATGGCCCAAGTTGTCCATTCTCGAATTGTCTATTCGAGCACCCAGTGGCCCAAGTTAGCATGAAAGAGTTTCGAAACACACATTACATCGAACAGTGTACGAAGTTGCCAAAGAATGTTGACCACATTAAAAGCAATTATGCAGCATCTGACCTGTCCGCTTCGTCTGTCCAGTCCACTTCCTTTCTTCCCGCCCGTAATTCCGCTCAACCACACTACACTTAAGCAACCCAGTTCACTGCGAGCTGGTGCGGAAAAAATATAAAGCGGCGTTGGCGGCCTCTGTCTTGCAAGTTGTGCATGTGCGGGCATGGACGCGACGTCCAAGTGCACTGGGTTTCGACGGAAGGTGCCGGCAACTTATGTCGGGCGGTGGCTATCAGCGACATCCTTGGTCATCCCGGGAAGACCGGAAGGCAGTATGCTGGTCGTGAGCGATGAGCGGGTGTTTCATCATGTCCCTGAAGCTCCTTGCATACGATGCCGCCCACCATAGCACGAAGATCAGCACCGCCCGATGCAGGGAGTCGCAGGCGTCGTGTTGTAAATGAATAACCTGTAGTTCTGGGGGTCGCGTCACACGTGGTGGTCACGTCGCGAACAGTGGTGGTATTTCCGACGGTTTTCCCACATTGCGTTTTGACATCCCGACCGCTGACGTAACGGTCACGTTGGAAATAATTTCAAGCTATACTTTAAAACATAATAAGACAGACGACAGTAAACAAAAGAAAAACATAAAAAGGACGAAATCCAGGGCAAGGCATCATCATCACTTAGTGACCCTTTACTTTAAATGGGTCAACAAAAGGTAGTCAACAATTAGGTAAGGATCCAACATCTCAGCTCATGGCGACGACATATGGCAAACATGACATTATTATTATTATTATTATTATTATTATTATTATTATTATTATTATTATTATTATTATACATGATTGATTATTATTATTATTTGTTTCGTAAACATTTATTCACTAGACAGGAAAGGGCAAGCGCGAAGCAGGCTGGCAACTGCCTCCGGAAGGGGCGCAACGCCTGCCAACTCTTTAGAAAGGGGGAGTGAGAAACATAGAAATGGAAGATAGGAAGGGGAGGGAACGGAAAAGAAAGAGCAAGATGACAAATCTCAAATAAATTAAGCACAACATAAACAGTACAGGTCTGACCACGCACAATAGGGCCGGTCACTGCAGGTCACACAAAGAATGCCGAAAGAATGCCGAAAAAGAATGCACACAAAGAATGCCGAAAAAGAAGAAATAGTTGCCGAGGTCCCGTCACCCGAACACAGAAACATGGCATCGAAAACAACATTCAACCACGTCAGTAGTCATATATTTATCTGATCTGTGCAAGACAGGAACGTACCTCAGCGTGCATTAAGCCAAAAAATACACCATAATTCCTCGAATACACTGTTTCTACTCAGGTTTTGATGAATCCTGAGGGATTTGTACAGTAGTATGGAGTCGCAGGAAAATCTCAGGGATTAGTGAACAATATTAATTAAGAAGAACAGGCTTTATAATAAATTTTATCAATGCTCGTTAATGTTCACCTGGTGACCTTTTTGGAATTATATCAGTAACGTAATTAAAGGTAATGCTTTTGTTTGCTCTCCTTTTATTTCTTTAGTTCCATCTCGAATATACCACTAAAATAAGTTGCTACAAAAAACTTCGCCCTTTAATTTGAAACCACTGAACTATAATACCCTTCAGTCAAGCTCAAAAGCAAGTTCATACAACAAGGCAATGCGGAAGCAGCGGCAGAGATACAAAAAACCTTGCCGTGTTTCTGGCGCCGCAATTTGCTGCCGCACCCAAACATAACACCAACGCACGTCAAGTGCTTTTTGTTCATCCATTGGTTTTTTTTTTTTTTTTCGGGCGAGACTACAGTTGTCTATTTTTAGTACTTATCACTCGCCAGACATGGTCCGTCCTCCTCCCAGAACTTGTGGTGTTTGAATATAAATTACATTTTTAATTAAAACCGCTGAAAGAACGTTTCCGTTGCTGCGGAAAATCACAAAGCAGCTGTAGACCCGCAACCGCCTATACGGTCAGTGTTCTTAATATAGCAATGTTCCGCGCACTTTCATCTTTCAAGAGCGTCTTCGAGCGATGCCTGAACGAAGACGCGATGAGACGAATGTTTCACTCACAGCGCCAAAAAAAAAAATTATAAATGTACTGTGCAGAGGTAGACGAGTGTGCTTGGCGATGCGAAAACTTGTTCGTGCGCTGCCGAAATTTTCAATTCTCGTTTGTTTGCTCTTGAGCGACCGTCTCGGAAAGCCGCCAAACACGAAGCCCTTTTGCTGCACTGGGAGGCAAAGCGCGCAGAGTGAACGGAGAAACCTAAGAAGAAGAAAGAAAAAAACAAGCTATTTCCTCGAATCCTCTCCCAGCCCACGAATTGACTAAGCCTTGCGCTGAGACTTCTGTTAGGGACCGCAAGTTTTAGAGGACTAGTATTCCAGCGTCTCGTTAGGTTTAAAGAGGCAGGGATGAACGGCCACGGCTAAAGAAGTTTGCCAGTAGAGCCGTTGCTGCTCTTGAGTTTTATTTATGATGAGGGTAGCATCTGACCGTGGCACTCGAAATATCGGAACAGAAAAAAAAGGCTTAAGTTTAGCTCTTGCAAACCTAGTTATCACGAGTGAAAGGTCTGTTTGGCTTGGTTTTGCGGACTATACACACAGTCTTTAATTAATGCACGCTTCCGCGCTTGGTAAGCTTTCTATAACGTGATTATCTGGCCTCCTTTGCTCTAGTGTTTCAGCAGCCAACTTTATCTTTGCTTTAGATTTTGCAGCCTGCCGTCTAGCTATATATACTGGATGATTGGATTCAGCCTGTCACTTGCGCTGAAGCGCACGCACACACGGCCCAGCCCACGCGCCATCCATGGCGAGACTGAGCGACAAAGCGCCGGTGAGGCAGCCGTTAAACGCTCGCCTTGTCATGTGGTACCGCAGCGTCGAGGCTCTGAGAGAGCGCAGTTGCGACGCCTCTCCGCAGCGGATCACGCACGTGGCGTGACGTCACACCTGCCACATTTGCGCTCCGGCGCCTCAAGGTCATTGCGACGCTATGAATGACCTTGCGAGGCATGGCGTAGTAGAGCTATCACTCTAAGATCGCTCTAAAAAAGGAACTTCGTGCACCACACTCATTATTAAGATGGAACTGGCACCTACAACTGCGCAATTGGTCAGAAAGATATAGAGCATTAGGCGTTACTATGCGAGGCAAGTACGAGTCAGTAACGCAGATAAACTGGTGACTAGCGCTAGCAGAGAACAATTTTTGCCATTAAACCCCATGCAAATATTGCTTTCTATCACACTGAACAACTACACAAAGGTATTTTCAGTTATAACTCCTGTGCTGCGCGTACATCCTTGTAATGTTTCTTTTCTTTAATAATACCACGTGAGCCTCAACTGCACGGAGTGTCAGCAGCCATGTAGCGGCGAAGGGCGGCGGGGTCGGAGAAAGTATGCGCGGGCGCGCAAGGCCATTTACAGTACGAATACTATTTGCTGCGCTGTTAACTTCAGGAGGTCAATTCCCAAGGTCAATTCAAACATGGTCGTGAAGGCGAAGCTGAAATGCGGTTCCAAACCAATGGGCGGCGACATCAATTATGGTCCTGCGATTCAAGCACGACTACAGCTGGCGGGGTAAAAGCACTAGTTGTTGAAAATTATGCCCTCAACGTGTGACCAATGGGAACACATGCAAAAGTACAGACAATGTCATTAGAATAGGAACATGTGAAGTCACAAGCTGTTCGCTTCCATCCACGAATAATTATGAGTACCAAACTGTACAGGCTTTCTGAAGTTTGCTCATGGCGAACGTGCTGAGAAAGGCCGAGATCGTATTACCGTATTTCACACTGTAATGTCGTCAAATTCTTTTATGTGTGGCCATAAACAGTAATAGCAATATATATATATATATATATATATATATATATATATATATAGTATTAACTTGAAAAGGTTTGATCAGTACGTTTGTTTTTTACCTGCCTTCCTACTAAAGATTATGCTTCAGTTATTTCTTCAGTATTCGCGAAAAACTACAGGTGGCACGCGTGCTGTGTCCGTGAAGAATAAAGCGTGCGTTTGTGAATTATTTCAATCTAATGTTAATTTTATCTTAACACCAAAATAACAGATGTGTGTTGGCACTAAGAACACCATATAGGGTACTCAGTGCCACAAATATGGGTGAAACTATTGCTCTGCGAAAGAGAGAGAAAATGATTTATTGAAAGGCAGGGAGGTTAACCAGGACTGAGCCCGGTTGGCTACCCTACATGGGCTGGGCCGTGTGAGCGTGCGCTTCAGCGCAGGTGACAGGCTCAATCCAATCATTGCTCTGAATTTATGCAAAACTCTCAAGGCTCACCTGTGTAATACCCTCCATTATAGAAGAAGGGCTACAAATACAGACGAGTGTATATTATTGTGACGCGGTGTTGTGGCGAATTTACTCACTTAACTGCGCTTCATTTGTACTGCTGCGCATGCGATGTGATGTGATCTGGCGTAGTAGACTTGGCACACCCAACCTGGCATGGATAACATAATAGGCATAGATAACATAATAATATATATATATATATATATATATATATATATATATATATATATATATAACAGAAACAATTGATGCTATGTCCGAATAGAAAGAAAGCGGCGAGGAGACAATTGCCAATATTTGTCAATGCCCCTAGCACACAGTTCATAATAAAGAGCACTTGACCACCTTAGACACATTGACAATTTCCTCTTTTCGGAAGAATGAATTCTGGGAGAGCGGTGTAGAACATCATCAACAGACAAAGCTTTCAACTTCCGCGTCACTCTTAATAATATGGACGGAGCGGCCAGTTGAGTCGTGTGGCCCTTGGCAATTATGTGCGCAGGTTTATTGTGAAAGCGATTATAGGCACACTCCAGACAATATTTCGGCGTCGGCGTGATGTTCCGAATGAAATCCCAAAAGGGATGATCGAGCACCGCGTCTCCTGAGCTGTGGGTGCGATTTAGCTCTTTCATTATACCCCGCCTATAGGAATCGATCAATTTGATCGACAGTTTTTCTAAGCGCTATTAAACTATTTCGTTGAAATTCTCCTACTAGCAGCATCATGCAGCGTCTGAAATGACGACTGAACTATTTGTCAGCTTTGACAATTTTTTACAAATTGGGGAGTCCGGAATAATAAAACTGCGACTGGAGGCATCGTCGAAACTAGCAACCAGCACTTGAATAAATAGAGCCAAAATTTGGGCTTTGGTGAACCCGGCAACATGATTTGTAAATGTCAGCAGCAACAAAGACACAGAAGTGCCTCTCGGATTGTCAACTTTATCCGACGTATAGGCTGTTTTAGCGGTTTCAAACAACGGTAAACAATAATGAGTGCCTGTTATTTTGATGTGTCCGACTAATATCAAGGTCAACTATATTAATTACGAATTAATTCTTCCCGTCTTGTGGGGTTTTTACCCACACGAGAGCACGCAGCCACTTTCAGACCAACCTTGGACCGAAGCATGACTACTAGCCCAGTGTCTAACATTTTGATCATCGCCTATGCAAGTTCACTTATTCATTACTGTACAGTATTGTGCAACACTCCACATTACTGTACCGCAGTGTAGACGAACTTGACGAATCATGTGGAGGATCCAGCGCCAGTTGAACGCACACTAGACCACCTTGCCTGTAAAGAAAAGCTGATCACAAGTCACTATCAAGTACATGCTCCATGACTTGCCAACCATTCCTTCGCAAACCTAAAGAATACAGTAAAAAACTAACGATGTGTCTGCCGCAATGAGTAAAAATGTCACAGTTTCGGCCGAAAGGCGAAGCATCAATTGCGATAGCAAATTAGTAGAGAGCTATTCGGAGTAGGGATAGTAATTTTATCGGCTGCATAAACTTGGAGACATTCGCTTACTGACTGAATTAACAAGCGTAGTGTCAGCGCGCACAAGCAAACATGAATAGATCACACTGAATGACTGCAGACAAGGACTGTCAAAACGCTGGCAGCAAGCGCAGCCGCCGCAGCGAGCGAAGGTTCGTGCGGTCTATCGCTTCAACGGAAACTGAGGGGCGAATGCACAGCGCATACAAAGGTCAGAGCCGTGTGGAGATAAGAGACGATGCGGGCGACCGCCACAGCCGGGCAAAGTACACATGTAGTTGTTGGCAGAGTAGAAGCTGCCCCCCCTCCCTCCCGCGCTGCCTTCCCGCTTTCTTGCTATCGCGTGGGAGATTGAGTGGCCAGTTCCCCATGCGCCCGGTTGGAAGATACGCAAGCGGGTGCCGCAGCACAGCGTCGCCACGCCTCCCTCCCTCCTATACCCCCAAAGCCTTTCGCGCGACGGTCGCGTTTGCTTTCCGCCGTGCGTTCGCTCTCCGGGATAGCGCGCGTCCCGCGCGCGTTTTCACTCGCGCATACGGCGCGCGGCGACGATTTTATCGCCCTTGGACTTTATACGGAACCTCACGGCGACGGCGACGACAGAAATCCGGCTGAAGTGTCCATAAAATTGCTTTCGCAATAAAGCTCACTCACTTGTCTTCACAGTTACGAACCTACTGATTTCCTGCATAGCATGATCGTTAAGCTGCCTAGTATGTACGCCAACAAATCTTCATAATTTCCTTTGCTTGAACTGGCTTACAAAAGTTGGGAACTGTTCGGAGGTGCATATTTTGTACATATCATTTCTTTTTACTCTCAGTACTTATACTAAAGATAGCAAATTATTACTTTCATTCGTGTTCATTCAGGTGCTTCTTTGAAGTTTGACACAAGAATTCTAAAAAAATGGGGGCAGCTTCACACTAGTGTTGCGAAGACTGTGCAAACAGCGAAGCTGTCGATCCCACCTAGCTTTATCTCGGATCGGCTAAGTCGCAGGCCCGGATCGTTTTGTCGATGCTTCTGGCTGCACATACGCTTTTGATCCGTAACACGAGCTTCTAACTCCGAATCTTCTGCAATTCGCCGACGTTTCGCCACCGCTTCACCGGCGCGATTCTCGGGGTTGGTCCGAAGTCGTCTGATCCGCTCTCGAGGAGCGGCACGACGGTTTTCGCGCCGCGCTTCCTCTTCTTCGGGAGTAACGCACTTCGTCGGTCGCCCCATTCTCACGGCGATGTGCCCGGCGCGGATGTGTGGGGCGTTCTGTCGCCGCAGCGGTGACGCGGAGCTATTATTATGAGGATCATCACAGCCACGTCGCGTCTTAGCTCCGCCGACCACAGCTGCGGCGACGCGGCTATACGGGAGCTCGGCGCAATGACGTTATGGCTCGGCAAAGCTGGGCAAAGCGACGGCACGCGCGATGACGTCAGAGCGTAGCTCCATCTACACAGTTGTTGCGAAGCTCGGCGTTGCTAGGCTCGGTGTTGCTAGGCGACACGGAGTGACGTCATCGCTCTGCGAGCTTTTCTGTGCACACTCCCCGGACTAACCAACGGCTTAAACAGCTTCTCTGTTAAAACTGTCTGAGAAATTATTATATGCTTTACATCCATTTAAAGCACCAGCTAGAAATTACGTATTACAAGGCTAGAAATTTACGTATCGCAATGTAA